>NW_025999977.1:53959598-53970638 GCF_001458135.2 Marmota marmota marmota
TTTTTTTTTAATTTGGCTTCCTTGTGGTGAAGATCCTGAAATTATGTACCAGATATGACGGAATTTTGCTGATAATTGCAATCTTCTTTTTCCAGATCATAAATACAGATAGCGGACTATAAAGAGGTGATTTATTAAATCTCTAATCCAAGAAACTATAGGAAGACGCTGAGCTCACAGCAAATGCAACCTCGGGATCCCCCATTTTATGCCTGATATTTGCCTGGAGGTGGCCCATTCTCAGCCTCTCTCCCCCTCCCTGACCCTGGAATTAATCTTTCATATTAGGCAGTTTCTCTGATGGCTGGCCTCTTTTCATAACTTTCCATTGCTGACTCAATATCCTGGACTCAGATTAAACCTCTAAAAAATGATGGGGATGAACATCTTTTGGAGGGACACCGCAGAAGTCAGGCATGGCCCTAATGAAGGCTGAGATGGCTTCCCGGCCAGCACATAAATACAGTCAAGCCAACGTCAACTGAGGTCTGAGTCACAGGGAGAGGAGGAAGGATCCCCACCAGGAGTCTCCGATTCACAGGGCTGGAGACCAGCAGGTCCATTCCCTGGGGGTCGTGCAGGAGGGGCAGGGTAGGTACAGAAAAGGTTATTTTCAGAAAGGGAGCTGGAACATATTAGCCAGCTAGGGAGACAGGAAGGAGATGTTTCCCAGGGAAGCAGGGACTGTGGTACTAGGACATCAAATACCAAGGTGAAAACAAAGCCTCCCCCAAGTCAAGTGGACACCCACACTCAAGAAAGATGCTGCATCATGAACATCTACACCCTGCCACACTCCAACGGTGAATTTCTCAGAAGACTCAGAACGTCTTTCTTTATATCCAGTTAATGCACTTGCTCAGTATTGAATTTAGATTCAGTTAACAAATTCTAATGGTGCATTATGACAAATTTCCATTAATTCAAATAATCACAAGTATGGAAGTTATGGGTTCCAGCCAGTCTGAGGACAGAGAGGAAGTCTGCCAGGCAAATTAAGAGGGTAAGCCAGATACACGTGCAAACAAGGAATGGCACTGGTGCTCCTTTTAAGACCATTTTTCTTTCTAATTGCCAAAGTAACACATGCCCAGTGGAAAACTCAGAATATATAGAAATATGAAAAAGCAGGAGAGAAGCCACCGTGATCCCATCCGTCACCCACTATGAACCACTGAGTGTCCTCCCTTCCCATCTGCTTTCTCTGAGTTTTTTCTCTTGCAAACATAAGTGAAGTAAAGCTCCGTGCATAATTCTATATCATGCCTCTCAATCCCATGCTTAGGAGAAACGCTTTGGTGCTGATTTTCAACCCCTTTAACTAATTCCTATTATCCTACCACCACTAATATGCTAATATCAAAGGATTCAGAAGAATTCACTAGAAACTTCAAATGGAGGCAAAATCCGGATAGGAGTCTGCAGTACTAAATATACTTTTTGTCTGAAATGATATGATTACTCTTCCTGTACAATACTTCCTAATGTGGACTTTTCTTTAATTTGCAATTAGTCAAAACAAGGAGTTCAGTTTACCAGTCTCTCAGGTGACCAGTGGTGTAACTTTCCAGGAAGAACATAAAAGCACTGCTATAATAAGGAGGGCAATCTCCTCCACAGCGGCTTTTCCTGCTGGAGCACCCTCTTAGGGAATAGGAAATGGTGTCTAAATAAGGCACTGGGTCTAGAGCCTAAGGACCAGCTCATCCGCCGACCTCCACCTTGCTCTCCCCAGAACTCACACACTGCAATCATCCCGCCAGTTCTCTCCTTTAACCATGAGCCCCTGTCTTCTGAATCCCAGCTCCCTTAGTACAGGAAGCTAAAAGAAAAGGTTGACTGGTGACAGGCAGATGACACCGATACACAGTCCCTTCCAACCCCCATGTCTCCTTCTACCTATGCTCCCCAAATTTCCCCTTCTGAACTGCAACACCACCTCTTAATGTGCGGTTGCCAAGGTGTCTATGTTTTCTAGTTCATTTTTTTGGAGTCAGTTTAGCAATGCAGACTCTCTCTGTGCTCTGCATTGGGTGTACCTACCATGCAAGTTTACATTTTTAAACACTTTTCCTGAATTGTTGAGCTGATGGTGGATTTAGGGGTTACCTAGCCAGAAGCCCCATTTGCCAAATGAGGAAGCTCAAATCTGGAGAGGAAGCATTTCTTATGCCAAGTCAAAACCAGACATTAATAATGGAATGGGGGCCACTCCGCCAACCCATAAAGACTTGATGGCTTCCAGACCACTGCACTGCAAGTTTAACAAATGCATAGAACAAACATGCACCAATCAACGACGCGCACAGAAAACACACTAGTGCACTGACCACTCAGGCCTGCAAAGCAAGCCCTTCGGGCAACTGTGAAGATTTTAAATAATTCAAGGTACTCGCCATCCTACAGCTGAAAGCGTGGGGGGCGGTTACACCAGACCTCTGGGCATTCACGTGTTCCAGGCCCGTGGTACCAGGAATGGAGGGTCATCAAGGAGAATCCATAGGGTCCTAACTGAAGAGGCCCACTGCCCTGGGAGAGGTGGACAAATATGATGCCCAGGAATAAGGCCAGGCTCCACCCAGAATAATCTGTCCTCTCTAGAGGGCAAAGGAGAGCAGCACAGAGCAGGTAACACTGGCTTGCTGCTGGGCCCACAAGAGCAGGTGAGACTTCCCGGCCCAGGATCTTCCACAGCAGTAATTCTCACGGAGCCACTTTCAGAATCACATTGCACCACCCATCCATTGAGTTCTCTGTATCTACAATCCTCCCTTCCACTCCCCTCAAACGGCAGGAAGACTGTAAAGAAGAGCTGGGATGGCAATGTGACACAATGGCCCAAAGACTGAGAATCCAGATTGCGACTGTGTGATGATAGTGGTGACGGCGATCGTGGTAGTGAGGGTGATGTTAGTGATGGTGATGTGGCGATAGTGATGGTAATGATGGTGATCACGGTGGTGTTGGTGATCATGATGGTGATGGTGGTCATGATGACGGTGAAGGCGGTCATGATGTTGATGATGACGTGATCGTGGTGATGGCGATAGTAGTGATGCTGAAGATAAAAATGATAGTGACTGTGGTGGTGATGATAGTGATCATGGTGATATAGTGACTGTGATGACATGTTTGTCTTGGGGAGCCAGCATCTGGCCCAAAACAAGCCATGGGGGAAGGAATTATGAGTCATAATGAGCCCTTTGCGTTACTTGGAGGATCCTGTGTGAGAAAACTTGGAATCCCTTTCCTGTGCTACATTCTCTCTCCCCACTCTCACTAACACTGGTGGAAGCAATTCCAAAATCCATAAGCACCCACCTGACAGCAAACTCCAAGGACCGTTGGCCATGCCATTCTGTTTTTATGTCCAGTAACAGTTTATCTCCAAAAACATGTATTAACAAAAGTGGCCATTCATCATCCGCATTTCAGAAAAAAAGGGGGAAAGCAGCCACCAGACAAGCCAAAGACCTTCATCCCTGACTCCACCAAAGGCCTATGTCCACCTGAGCTGACTGGGAAGACCTGCAAAGTCACCTGGGTTTTATGTCCACTGCTAGAGGTCAAAGCCCCACCACACTGTCTAGGTCATGCCAGAAACCAGGGATCCAATGGCACAGCTGAAGGGATTTTTTTTTTTGGAGGGGTACCAGCGATTGACCTCAGGGGTGCTTACCCACTGAGCCACATCCCCAGCCCTTTTTTGTATTTTATTTAAAGACAGGGTCTTGCTGAGTTGTTTAGGGTCTTCCTAAGTTGCTGAGGCTGGCTTCGAACTTGCAATCCTCCTGCCTCAGCCTCCGAGCTGCTGGGATTACAGGTGTGTGCCACTGAGCCTGGCTGAAGGAATTTTAAAGAAGTTCATTCTTGCCACTGCAACCGACACTAGGGTGAGGGCTGGGAGGTTGGGGAGCCATCTGTCCTGCTGCCCATGGCCCTGCCTCAGGTCCTGGTCTGGGCTACTTTCGGGACATCCACATTTCCTTGGCCAGAAGTTCCCCCAGCCACATGCATTGAGTAAGGAACACTGCACAATCCTGGGGAGGATTTTTTTTTTTTAAATGCACAGGTGATTGATTTAAAGAGGTTCTCACTTCTCTCCAGAAATGGACTAGAGGGCAGCAAATGGAAAGGACAGAGTGACAGGGAAAGGTGGAGACTAGCGTCCATTCTGTTTTCAGGAAACATCCGTTAAATGCACAGACAGAAAGCAGAGTTGAACATCTTGCTGCCGGAGGGGAGGGCGTTGCCGTCCACACACAGCCACTCAGAATGGCGCTGTGAGTGTTCCCAGCAGTCCTCAGTCTGCTCGCGCACACATCCAAACTCAGCAGATGCTTCCTACGCACTCCAGGGGAAGGATCAAGAGGGTGAGGCCTCGTTATGTCTGGGGAATAGCCTGCAGATCTCCGTGCAGTCCCCAAGTTCAGGGTTACCGTGAGTGAGTAGGGACCCTAAGAGATGCTTCTCAGAAGATATGAAGCTGGAAAGATCCAAAATGGCAGCTCCCCAAACTCCAAACTGACCGTCAGTGGCTTCCTTTTGAAGCCTTCATGCACATCTGCATACAAAGACTCTGACATTAAATGTCTTCAACCGGAATTTGAAATGGAATATTTAGTGGCAGAGGAGGTACTTATAGCCATGAAGACTTGAACTCTTAAACTGTGACAAAGTCCACCACCATTAATACACACAAATAGCCAGCCAAAGACTCACTGGTGCCCATAGCTGTGTTTCCTTTGATGCTCTAAATGGGCCTAGAAGCCCCTTCTGTACGTGAGGAAGTGGGCTCAGATACATAGCAGAGACTAAGATTCAAATCCAGGACTCCCTGATCCTAACACCCAGATAGCTCCCTGAGATATTTTGAAATGAGAATGTAACCCTGATCCAAGCTGAAAGAAACAAGATGTTCTTACGGTTCACGGTGGGAGTTTGCTACCTCAGTGAGAGCAAGAGACCACCTTTACATTTGTCAAACTGGGTATCCTGTGCTGGTCACCTCAAAACCCAATACACAAGGTGAGGACAATTCTGAAATACAAGGGTGTAAAACCACACGGTCTACTGTGCTCAGCCAGCCACTCCCTCTCCAAGGCCCCCCACATATTTACTAGAACTTTATGTATTTATGGAGTTCAGCTGTGGACCAGATCCGAGGGCAAATGAAGACGCATCCGGTACCACTCATGCCCTGAAAGGCACTTCCACAGCTTTGGACGGGATGACAAGACTTGTACAGGAAAAATCGAGCATCGGCCCAAGCCAAGCCATAGGAAGATATATAATTATAACCAAAATAGGACAGAAGAGAAAGTGACCTGATTCCATTCTTGGTTCTAGTATTTTCCGCTTATGGGTAGCCTTGGGCTATTCATTTTGTTCTGGGACTCTTTGGTTTTTTCATTTAAAAAATCAGTCCAATGCCCTTTGCCTCACAGGTTCTTGGTGGAACACGATAATGAATGCAGCAGGGCCCCACACCATCTGGCACCTTGCAAACCCCATATCCCAACTTCAACACTCTTCTAGACACTCCAGACGTGGACAGAAGAAATGTGGGAAAAGCAGCTCCAGTTGGCCCAGTCAACATGCCTTGAGGACACTGCAGACAGCAGTGCTGGGCTAGGTGCGGCAGGGGAGGCAGGAGACCGCAGGGAGATGAACAAGCACTCAGCCCCCTTGGGTGGCACTGAGCCAGAGACCAAGCCTGACCGGAAGCCTTCAGGAAGGCGTCACAGAAGAGGCCCTTGAACCAAACCTGAGACGGGAGGAAGAAAAGGCAAGTGCAGAGAATCAAAAAGCTGATCCACCTGGGGCCGCCGGTGGCTGGGGCTTGGGGTCAGGGAGCAAGTGCAAATAGGGACTAGACATCTTTTCTGGATGATGAAAATGTCCTAAATGGGATTCTGGTGACAACTCTATACCTCTATAAATTTATCAGACACCAATGAATTGTACATTTAAAATGGGGATATTTCATATGAATTACTGTATATTTCTTAATATTACTGTTCATTTAAAAAAAAAAAAAAGGATGAGCAGAAATCTTGCAGATGAAGAAATATGGGTGGGAGAGAAAACAGAGGCACTGAATATCCAGCCCTAATTCCAGACGCTCCACGGCCTATCCCTCTTCCAGGCGTCAGGTCAAAAGATGCTTCTGCAGAAGTCCTTTTGGCCCTAGCTGGGGACACAAGTTTCCCTGCTGGCACCAGAGCATCAGGCTTGTTGATGATCTCCCCAGACCCCAGCCCTAACCCTTAACTCAGGGCTGGCAGCAGAGTCCAACGTTCACTGACGTTCACTGAGTAAGAGAACAACCTGGCGTGGGGAGGGGCGAGGGAGCAAGATGATGAAATCTGTGTTCTGAGCAGCAAACTGGCTGCAAGGGAGGAACCAGATGCCAGACTCCAGGGTTTGCTGCATGGGAAGAGAGGCTCGGGGCTGGGAAGGAGAGGCCAGGGCCACAGGGAGCACTGACCTGGTCAGGCAGGTGCATTGAGGGAGGGGAAAGAGTCCCTAAACTCTCCTGAGACATAGAGCTCTGACCGACGAGGAGGAGGCCCTGTGGTCGTATTGGGTACAAGATGCAGTTTCCACGGGAGAGGGGAGTCCTGCTCTGCCGCACTGGACACCATCCTGGCGGACAGGGCTGGGGCCTCAGCTCACACAGAGAGCACAGGCTGTGTTGCCTGCCGGTGCAGACGTGAGCACGGTAGCTCAGCTGGGGGACCTGGGCTCGTGAAGGAGACTGCTCTAGAGACACGCTTGGTATAGTGCCTGCCCCAGGGATTCTTCACCAGCTGAAGGGGACAGGGAGCAGGGAAAGATATTGAGGACACAGGGCACTAATGTGAAATCAGAGAAGCCCTGTGAGGGGAACCACGTACCTCCCAAAGCCCTCCTCCCTCCTTCAGGACTCTGCCCCCTTAACCACGGAGTATTGAACAATCTTGAGTTTTCTTAGTCAAAGGCCAGAGGCCCATCAGTGCTGCTAGAGAAGAGTGCTCTTCTCTCGAGGCAGGTGGGGCTGAGCGGGCACCTCTACCCCCAGGCTCCTGGCTTCCTGCCGACCTGGTTGTACTTCAAGCACCGAAAGAAACAAATACATCCCCAGAAAACACAGCCACCGGATTCGCAAGCACGGGGGTGTAGTAGGTAAAGGAAAAACAGTCCCAAGAAGACCCCCCCCACCATGCTGGAGGGGAGGGCAGCACCGCAGGTCTCCGGAAGGGTGTCTTGAGTTAGTCATGCCTCATAAATACAGAGATGCGAAGCTCTGCCTCTGAAATTCAATTTTACTTGAAACGACATGGCCAAGGTAGGGCTCTCTGAAGGATTTACTGTGCTTTTCAGATGATTAAAAAAAAATGATTCTTTACACTTATACCTTGCTCATCAGCATGGAAGAAATGTTCCAGCTGTCAAACTATTGATTACCTGGAGTTATATTACAACCTGCACCTCTAGAGCCCCACCAATTGGGGAGGGGGTGGAAAGTGATTTGAAAGAAGAAACATTCCCCCCATAGGACAAGTGGCACTAAGAAAGCTCATAAGCCCATCTCAGTAAATCTCCATAAGCAATTACCCTCTGGCAACCCCAGATTAGAAACCCAACCCAAAGGGAACAGAACCAGAGCTACATGAGATTCTCAGCTGCGGCCTTACATGGCATGAAAACAACAAAGAAACCTAATGAGACTGTGAGAGAAGGGGAACCCCAAACTACAGCATGATTACAATCTACAAGCATCTGCTCATCTAACTCCAAATGTCCCTTCCCTCCCAGCGCACAATACATCAGGCACTGACGAACTAGCAAAACACACCAAGTCCCCCATCAAGTCTGGCGGGAATTCATCAATTGAAAGTACCTTCCCACAGCACACAGGCAGTTTAGGTCCAAATCCTAATACAAACCTGATCCCACTGGAGATAAAGGTTGAGCTGCCAAGTAGCTTAATCATTGGTACCAAATAAACCCCGGGGCTGCCTGTTAGCAGCCTAGATTATCACTGGCTCATGATCGAGCCTGGTACGTCATCATTTATGAGTAGCAATATGAGGTCCTGGAGTAAGTTTGGGAGAAAGACACATTGAGTAATGGAGAGAAAACTGCATTTTGCAGGTGCTCAGCATGGTGCTAGAGACAGAACTGGCCCCAGGCAGTCAGTGGGGTACTGACTGTGAATGACAACCCCTGGAAATGTGCATGCCGAACTCTGAAGGCAGGTGTGGGACCACCTGGCCACAGGAAACTCCTAGCAGTTCCAGGTAGGGATGGAGCTAGGTGAGCCCACTCCTCCTATGACAGCTTAGATTTCTAATTCTGCACAGCCCTGTGGCCAGAAAAGAGGGCTGAGATAAATTCTGAAGCAATTTGCTTCAGTTATTCTATTTCTCTTCAAATCTCTCTCTAGGAGAGCTCTTTGGAAGTGAATGAGTCCTGGACTGGAGTTGGGGCAAATCTCTTTTCTTCTGGGGTTTTTCGCTTGATTTTGGTTCTCCACAGGCCCAATAGCCTTCCATAAATCTGATTCCCAAAACCATGACTCCCAAACTGCTATGGCACATTGACAGCTACAACTTTAAAATACATTAAAGTGGCACCCAAAGACAGCAGGAAACCAAAAGGTGACGCCAAGTCCTAAGACCAGGGAGAGACAGAGCCCCTGGGCCTTCCCTCTGGCACATTATCCAATGAAACCTCAAGAGCGCAGCAATTACAGGCCCTTTCAAAAGTGAAACAGAAATAGATCTAGTGCCAAAACACCGGACTGCTTGAGACAAAGGGCTGGCTTTAACTAGGAAAACAAAACAAAACAAAACAGCCTTTTGGTCTGTCTTCCGAGCTGAGAAAGCCAGATTGATTTTTTAAAAAATCATTATTGAATCTGATTATGGGGAAAAGAGTAGGATACAGATCAAAAGCCCTTTTCTCTTCTAGGATTTTATAAAATCATTAGATGAAATAGAAAAAGGGTTGCATTCTAAGCGAACCCCTGACACCAAATCAGGATGAAAAATCAGCTTACAGCCATCAGGCCCAAGACCTCCCCATCATAGCCTTGGCTGGAGGCAAATCCAATAACCCAAACTGAGGTTTCTGCTCTGGTGTCACAGAAGCCTGCAAAGGATGCCAGGAGAGCACTAAGGGGGAGCACCTGGGGCTCAGAAAACACATCTCCACCAAAGGCAGCCTGGCCCAGTATCCCTGCCCCAACCCATTTCTCTCCAGTGCTCCGTTTTGAGAGCCTGGGGCACCAACAAGATCTGTTTGTTGCTCCCTTGCTTAAAGGTTGTTTTCACACTGGAGAGAGTCCTGAGAGCAAGAAACCAAGGCTGTGAAGGAAGGAACCACTGGCTGGGGCAGAAGGTGGCAGGCACTGCAGCCCACAGATGCCTTGCTGGCTCTGAGCCAGTATTCAGGTGAGGTTAGCGGGGTGCCGGCCAGGACTGAATCCCAGGCAGAGCAGTGTGCATAGACAGTGCAGTTCAATGTCTATTTCAAAACTAAATATTTTTAAAATTAAGGTGTGAGACTAGAAGGAAGGCTCTCATACCCACCTGGGCCTGAGGCAAGGGAGCTGGAACTGGAGGAGTTAGGGGTGGGACTGGAAGGTGTCCATTGTGAGGCCCGCAGCAGGACCTTCCTGGCAAACATCTTCCCCAGGATGGAATTGATATTGGCCTTTAAAAAAAGGGGAGAGGGGTGGCCTTCGGTGTGACCAGGCCAGGCAGAATGCGAGAACCGCGTCAGTAGGGAGCGCCACTTGGCTCCCGGATTCCACGGGCTATATCCCCCAGGAACTAGGCACTTGTTGAACAAGTCTCCGAGTCCGCAACCGCCGCCTTTCGGCCAGGAGAGGGACCCCAGCACCGGCGTGGGAGCCTCCGGGGCTGGAGAAGAGCCCGCGCCCGTCGCTGCGCGCTCCCGCGCACCCGGAGGCGGCGCCCCACCGCCCTGGAGGTGCCGCAAGAAGGCAGCGCACCCAGCAGCCTAAACTTTCTCGAATCTCCCTGGTACGTTGTTAAGTGAGGGCCGGGAGAGAGGCACAAACCACGGCAGGAGGAGAAATATAAGCACCCCCCCCCATAATAAAGCAAAATCAAATATTTAAAAACGCAAGCTGCTAATCCCATCAACACAGCACCTACTAAGTGCCAGGCACTGAGACGAAAGCTATCTTTAGTGCGTTCCCATTCGAACTGTCAGGACAGCCCCTGAGGGAGGAGCTGTTCCCATTTAAAAGAACAGCAAACGGAGACCCAAGAAGGTGGTGTGTCGGGCTGAGGTCGCAGTGCGGGTCACAAGGCCAGAGCTCGGCGGTCTCCCCCACGCCCCGCTCACCGTCCGGGAGGAGGGAGCTGATCGCAGCCGCTCGGGCCCCCACCCTCCGTCGAAGCTCACAGGCTACCCACGTGGGCCGCTCCGACCAGCCTCCGGGCGGGGCTAGCCCCCGCTGCCCAAGAGGCCAGAGCTCGCCCCGTCGGGTCCCAGCCTTCCCCCAGGCTTCTAAGCTCCGCACTGCGCCGACCGGCGGGGACCAGGGACTCGGCTCTCCCGGCCAGGCCGCCCACGCCCACCCCGCCACCCCCGCTCTGCGCACACACGACACCCGCCTGGCACCGGTCCCCACCAGCAACTGCGCCCCGACACACAATTCCACAAACGCAATTCAAAATGTTCATACCCAAGAACACACAGGGATTCCCACGAGGACACGCCGTTCCGGAGACACGCCACGATTCGCGGTCACCCACAACTCCACCACGCAGAGAAACACGGGCACCCCAACACACGCACACACACACACGCACACACACACACACTCACGCACGCTGAGAGACCGATCGCAGCTCACGCCAGTGCACACGACTGCCCTCCCGCAGTCCCGCAGCCCGCCCCTGCCCTACCGGCTCCGGTGCAGGACGCGGTCCGCTGGCTTCTCGAGCCCAAGTTGCGCCGGTGGCGGTGGCGGCGGGCGTGTTTAAGGCCAATCTGCGGACGCGTACGCGCAGGCTGCGC
>NW_025999977.1:53970645-54046147 GCF_001458135.2 Marmota marmota marmota
CGAACCCGCCCCCGCTTCGACCACGCCCCCGAACCAGCTCCGCCCACCGGACCGCGGCCCAGCCACGCCCCGTCCGTGGCCACGCCCCCCAGTGGACCTTGAGCTGCAGACCTTGGGCTGGGGGCCTGCACCCTGACCACCCTTGCCACTCGTTACTCCTCAGTCCTCTCTCGGAGCAACCGAGGCGCTGCCAGGCCTTAGCCCTGCGTGGAATTTGGGGCAGAGACGGAGCTGAGCGCCAGTCCCGCCTCCCTAACCCTTGGCCTCTGGCCTGCGGCGGAGGGAGAAACCGAGAGGCGGCGCCCGGGAGGAGCCGGCCCTGAGCCCGCGCCCCCCCACCGCCCCCGCAGTCCTCAGCAGGAAGTGCGGCCCGGGTGCCTGGGAAGGGGAAGAGGCCTGAGTCGCCCCAGGCACCCTAGCACTCAGTTGGACCGCCGCGGGGCTCCTCTTCCCCTCCACCCCAGTCCCGTTCGCAGCTATCGCCCACCTTCCTGGGCCTTGTTCCGGGAGAGCCCAGCCAGGAGGCTGGAGACCTGGGTTGAGGTTCTGGTTACCTCTGCCAACTCACTTGGCCATGTTGACAAGTCCCTTAGACTCCCTTAGCCTCGGTTTCCCCACCTATAAGATGGGCGTCGGGGAGGGGTGAATTTCTTTGGGTCCTTCCTTCCCTGTCATTATGTGGGTCTTCGGTGTATTTGCTCAGAAAGGGGTTTGATTGACATCTCTTGCCAGGAAAGAGTGGACCCCTGGATCTCAGAGAGAGGCAGACTGCTCGTCCCCAACTTCCTACATACCCCTGCCGATTGCACCTGCCATGACCACCCACCCCAAACATCCCAGAAGACAGGTAACCACAGAAACAGCCATAAATGTGGAGCTGGGCGATCCTGTTATGCTGAGACAAAACCGTCTCTCTGCGTCTCTAGGGAAAAACTCAAATCCCTCCTTCAAATCCTCCTCCACAAAAAAACACCGCGAGTGAACTCCTACTACACGGGGAGCTGACGAAAAGGGTGGCAGAGCTATTTGAGGTGGGGGTTGGCCCCGGGGGCTTCCAGACTCTTCTATCTCCCTTGTCTATATGGGCACAATGGCAAAACCATACCCAGTGGCATTTAGTCTCCAAGCCAGATCTCCTGTGAGGAGTAAAAGAAATGATGACTGTGGGGTTAGTAGTAGCCAGTAGCCAGCGGTAGTGGTGCTGTGGAGCAAGCTCTAGTCCCCTGGGGTGCCTTGCCTCCCTTCCAAGGTCATTCTGTACCTTCCTATAGCATGTCCATCCAGAGGGTAGGTAGGGTTCCAGGAGAGAGGCCTTCAGACACCCAGCCCCTCAGCCAAGTGACTGCAGCAGAAGGTATGTGGGGATTGTGTCAGCTGTGGTAGGTTATGTTGGGCTGCCGTCCCCAGTCCTCACCCAGGTTATAGTTCAACCCGAAAGGGGAAGGCTCCATGCAGACATTGGGGAACAGCATACTCCCTCAGGGCTTCAGAGGCCACCACTGTTCCTCTACTTCCAGTAAGAGAGGAAAGAGCACCAGGGTGTCCAAAGGGATTGATTAGGAGACAGGCCTGGAAGTAGCACCTGTCATTTGTGCCTGCATTCACTGACCATTCATGGTCCCACCTAGATGCAGGGAGCCCTGGGAGTTATGGTCTTCCTCAATGCCCAGCTGGAAAAAGACAGTTTGATGAGCATGCAGCAGTATCCTGCCAGAGAAATTGAGCACACTTCTCCCAGGCACAGGGCAACATGACTACATATGCACCATACACATTGTCCTTAATAATTGTCCTCAATGCTTCGACCACCAGCAAAATCCACATATTGGGGAGAGGGCCACATAGGCTCATAGAAGGATGAATTAAAGCCAGACTCTGTCTTTGTGCTGGGCCTCTGCAGGCACTAGAAGAAATACTGTGGGTTTTTTTGTTTTTGTTTTTGTTTTTTTTAAATCAGTTGTGGTACTTGAATGAACTTGAGTGTGTATCCTACTAAGGAGACTCTTTCCGAGGAGTGTGGCTGCAGCTCATACATCCTGCCCCAGAATGTTTGAGGAAGTAGAAAGCCAGCTTGTTTCCAGGTCCTCTTTGGATTCCATCACGTAGTTTTATTTGTAATTAGAGTGAAGAAATGTGGCTGCCAAGATTAGAGTAGGCGCCACTCACTCCTACCAGAAGCACCAGTTCTGTTGCCCACCTTCTCCTGACCCCAGAAGCTCACAGGCAGAGGAAATGACCAGGAAATTCCCAGAAGTATCCTCAGTGAGAAACCAAGAGGTACCTGAAAAGGGGAAAGTTGGGGTTATCATGATCTGCCAGGCAGCGGAATCGCTAGATGCTACCTCGAATCATTAGCTGGATCAGGGAAATTGGATCATTAGGTCAATTTGTTTATCCCTGGGGCACGCCATGTGCGTGGCTGCGCCTGGTATAGATGCTGTGGCCGGTGGCTTATCCCGGCAGTGTGACTCAGAGGCAGGTTCTGAATGTACCCTCTGGTCCACTTTTTTCCCTCCACAGTACTAGGAACTGAACCTAGGGTTACTCTACTACTGAGCTACATCCCAAGCCCTTTTAATTTTTTTTTTTTTTTAAGATATGGCTGGTCTCAAATTTGTAATCCCTCTGCCTCAACCACCCAAGTAGCTGGACCACTGGTGCCCTTTATCCTTGCAAACTCCTGAGGGTCAAGATAAACTAAAGCTATGACCTAAAATGTGCCCCTTCCCAATTTAATACGTAGGCATACTAACCCCTAGCACAACTGTATCTGGAGACGGGGCTTTAGGAGACTCATTGGTCAGCTTTGTGTTGCTAAAGCAAATGCCTGAGATAATCAACTTATAAAGGGAAAAGGTTTACTTTGGCTCACAGGTTTCCAGGTTCCAGTTTGTGACCAGTTGGCCTGCCTGCTTGGGGACTAGGGCGAGGCAGCACGTCATGACAGGAGACCATGACAGAGCAGGACCTAGCTAGGAAGCAGAAAAGAGTGGGGAGGGAAAGGGTTCCGCAATCCCCTGCAGGGGCACACTCCCTGTTACCTACAGACCTCCCACTTGGCCCCCCATCTTTAAAGGATCCACCAACTTTCACCAGCACCACTTGTGATGGGATGAAGCCTTTAACACATGGGTCTCTGGGGGACAATCAAGATTCAAGACGCTGGGCACAGTGACTCACGCCTGTAATGCTAGTGACTCAGGAGGCTGAGGCAGGAGGATCCCCCAAATTTAAGGCCAGCCTCATCAATTTAACAAGGCCCTAAGGAACCTAGCAAGACTCTGTCTCAAAATAAAAATAAAAAGGGCTGGGGGTGTGGCTTCGTGGTTAAGTGCCCCTGGGTTCAATCCCTGGTTCAAAAAAAAAATCTAAGAAAATGAGAACAAGAGGTAATTAAGGTTAAATGAGTAATAAGGGTAGGCTCCTAACCCCATGGGATTGGTGGTCTTTGAAGAGAAGAGATAAATCTGCCCCTCTCTAGGCACATGCATGGGTACCAGGGACAGGTTGTATAGGGACGCAGCAAGAATGTGGCAGACCAGGATGTGAGCCCTTCTCAGAGACTAAACCAGACAGCACCTCCGTCTTGGACTTTCAGCTCCGTAACTGTGAGAACTACACTCCTCTCAGTCTATGGTAATTTGTCATGGCAACCTGAGCATGTGACATAAGACACTTCTATTTCCCACGCTGTCTGTCTGACCACCCCTCCCTATCTCAAGGATGGGGGCCCAGGACCCTGCCCTCCAGGACCACAGCTTCCAGAAGCTGGTTCTGTTCCCTGGGCAGCTCTTTGCCTTCTCATCCCTGTGTTTCTGGCCCCTCTGGCCACCTTGGGTGACAGTGTGAGAGGAGCAGCGCTTGGCACCTGGAACCCTGTAGCTGGGCTCTTCTCTCATTGCCATTGGCAGAGACACAGTTCAAGAAGTGACATTGGAGGTGCTAGGGGAAATGAGCAGGATTTCAGGTTGGACAGACCTGAACTCCCAGACTCTTCTGTAAAGTGGAAACCCCACCAGCCTTGCAGGGTGGTCAAGAGGCTTAAATGAACCAGGACGCCCTTAAAACAAACAAACAAACAAATCCTTCCTCCTTCCTTCACTTCTCCCTCTCCCCTCTCTCCTCTTTAGAGAGCCTGAGTGTTCTCTTTAGTAACCCTGATTGAGTCATAATTCAGTGTTTCCAAAGTCCTAATGTGTAAGATGTGGATATGAATGGCTCTTTTGCATTAAAAGGGTCAGTACCTGTGGTCTTGATAAATGGCAGATTTATTCCTCTTGTCGGCCTCGTGTTCTCTTCCTCCTCCTCCTCCCCATCACCATCAGAAGCTGACTGGCCCCTCCACACTTGTGCAGAAGGTCATCCCAGCAGGTCAGTCAGGAGGCCTGGGTGCTGGTCTCAGGTCCTCCGCGTTTTAGCAGTGTCACCTAAACAAGACACCTCGCCTCTCGGAGCTCATTCCTCGGGAATGCTCTGCCATCAGATGACTGAGGGAGGGAGGTCAGGTGCACCAAGGGAGGGGAAAATGGCTTTGTAAAGTGCACTTGAGTGACTGCGAACGTTGATCTTGAAGCAGTCACTCCCCAGAGTTGCCAAGTCGGGATGAATGTCTGTCTCTTGCCAGTTCACACAGCTGGGTGGACGAGGGTGTATAGGCCCCAGCTGTTGGTTGCCCCGAGTCAGCAGCCCACCAGGCACCCCAAGCAGGAGGGGGAAAGAAGCCCCCCACCTGGAACTCTGCACAGCACCCTGACAGCTTGCCCACATGAGTGAAAAATAAGAGGTGCAGTCCACGGTCTGCTTGGCCGCAAATCACTCAGGCTAAAGCCTAAAACCCCAAGCCAAACACCCCCAGCAGCCTTGACTGCTGTTTCAAACCAGTTTGAACCGGAAAAGGCTGCTTGCCTTTCCAGCTCTGCTGCAGATGGCTTCTCCTCTGGGAAAGAGAGCTTCAGGTGCCTGAGAAATCAGCACATGCCCCGCAGAGGATTCGGGAGTTCCTTCATGAAACCCAGGTCCACCACCAGTGTGGGGTGGACGTGACCACACTGCAGCCCTGCATGTCTCTTGGAACCTTCTAGCTCAATGTTGCCCAAATCCCAACAGAAGAAAATGCAACCCACTTATGTGATTCCAAATTTTCTTAAAGGCACACTTTTTTAAAGTTTGAAAAAAAAAAACATTAATTTTAATGATATATTTTATTTAATCCTGCATGTATTAGTATTCTTCAACAAGAAATCAATGTAAAAATTATGAATGAGATGTTTTTGTATTGTGTTTTCATTTAATTCTTTGAAATTCAATGTGTAGTTCATGTTTACAGCACATCTCATTTTAGACAGACTGCGATCCCAGTGTGCCAGGGATCCCATTCAACAGTGCAGATAAAGTAAAGTGAATCCCCAACTTTTGTGTCCGCCATAATCCCCGGAGGGCTAATGTTTAAACATTGTTTGCTGGCCCGGTGCCAGAGTCTCTGGTGCAGCAAGTCTGGCGTATTGCCTGAGAGTTTGCATGTCTGAAGCTTCCGGGTGATGTTAATGCTGCTGGTCCAGAGACGACACGTTGGGAATGACTGGCCTAGATGGTCATCTAAGGCAAATAAGAAAAGTACTTTCCAATGTACGTTTGAGGAAACTATTCATTACTACAGAGCTGTGTGGTCAAGTCAGTGTCGTGTTGGCATAAAGATCAACATCTGAATGGATGCAATAAAATTGAAAATTCAGAAATAAGGCCTCACACATTATCCATTTATTTTTGACAAAGATGCAAAATATTCACTGGCATAAAGAAGAGTCTTTTCAACAAATCTGCTGGATGAGCAGATGATTGAGCAGATATAAAAGAATTCATCTGGGCCCCTGCCTCACACCATACACAAAGGCTAACCCAAAATGGATCAAAGACCTAAGACTTAGAACTATAAAGCTCCTAAAAGAAAATGTGACAGTAAATCTTCATGACCTTGTTTTAGGCAAGTTTCTTAGATATGGCACAAAAGTTATGTGCAACCAAAGGAAAAAATGGTGAGTTGGACTCCATCAAAGTGAAGAACTTGGGGGCTTCAAGAAGGTGAGAATAAAAAAGCCTATACAGGATGGGAAAAAGTATGTGCAGACCATAGATCTGATAAGGACTGTGTGTAGAATATATCACAGCCCCCAAACAAAAAGATAAATAATCCAATGAAAAAACAGGAAGGACTTAGGTAGACATTTCTCTAAGAAGATGATAAATGGTCAATAAGCACATATGAAGAAGTTCAGCATCATTAGTCATCTGGGAAATAAGAATCTGAACCTCATAAGATACCCCCGGATGACTGGAATCAAAAAGATAGAGAGTTGGGTGCCGTGACACACACCTGTGATCCCAGCTACTCAGGAGGCTGAAGCACTGGGGTTGGGACTTCAAGGCCAGCCCAGGCAACTCAGCAAGAACCCCATTGCTCCCTCCCCCTGCCCCTGAAGAAGGAGGAGGAAGAGGAGGAGGAGAAAATGTGAGAATTGGAATCTGCATTCGTTGCTAGAGAGGACATAAAATGGTTTCGTGGCTGTGGAACATTTTATAAAAGGATTTTGCCCTTCATGATTTTTTTTCCCATGTTCTTGCAGCACTTAAGAAAATGTAGCTTTACAGACGGAGCAAGGTGTGTGTGTGGGCGGGGGGGGGGGGCAGAACTGAGGTCGGCACCTGTAGGCCAGGGTCTAGCGCCCACTTGACATTGATTATTTATGATTTGAGGTAACTGTCTTCCCTTCTGACTTCTCCAATTTATTCATTTATTTTTTGTGCAATTCAGTAGGTTTTAGCATATGCACACAGCTGTACAACCATCACCTCTAATTCCAAAAGAGGAACCCTGTACCCACAAGCAGTCACTCTTCCCTCTCCTCTTGGCAAGCCCACCGTCTGTGTGGGGACCGGCCTATTCAACATCCCACACAGATGGGGTCATACAATACAGACGGTGCCTGATTTTCTGCATCTGGCTTTCTTGACTTGGCCTGATGTTTTCAAGGCTCAATATGTGGTGGTATGTGCTAGTATTTTTCTCTCTTTCTGGCTGAGCAATGTTCCATTTTATAATATGAAAAAGAAATTTTACAGAAGAAAAAAATCCAGATGGCCAATAAAAATATGTAAGATGTTCAAAATGCCATGTGGGGCCAAGAAAGGCCAAGTGCAGCCACAGCGAGAGGGCACTTCCCACTCCTCAGAACAGGTGTGGGGAAGTCGTGGGGCAGGGACACCCCTCACGTGCCCTGGGGAGGGGTGTGAACTGGGACAATCACTTTGGAGGATAATTTGGCAAGATCTAGGAAGTGGAGGGGTGACTGTGTAGTGATTTCCCCTTCTCATTATGCGCCCTAAGAAAAGTACAGAAGGGCGCGGGTGTGGCTCAGTGGTAGAGCGTTTGCCTTGCACGTGTGAGGAACTGGGTTCCAGCCTCAGCACCACATAAAAATAAATAAAGATATTGTGTCCACCTGCAACTAAAAATATATTTAAAAAGAAAAGTGCAGAAGCCCAGAGTCCTGAGCAACACTGGAGGAGTGAAAGTTAAGCCAGGCGGGATAGGTTCATATCATAGGCAACTGTAAACTGTAGTTAAAATCAGTTGGCTAGATACTCAGGAATCAAGGTGGCTAGATCTCAAAGACAGCATTGGATCAGGCAAAGGATGGAAATAAACCGTCTGTTTGTCATACAGCACAATACAATGTATACTTATATAGATACAATGTAGCAAAGGTATCAAAACAGACAGAGATTTCCCATTACAGAAAGCTTCCCAGACAGGGTGCGGTTGGAAAGAACCTGGAGCCATATAGAGAACACCCTCCCACCTGACATGTATTCTCTCTCTTTTTTAAATCACTGAAGCATTTTTTTTTTCTATTTATAACTGACATATATTGTTTCTAAAAATGAGAAGCAAACATGTCCAAACATCAAGTCTTTTGTGGATGTCTCCATTTCTGATGTATTATTCTCTGTATTTCCATTTGAAAAGTGACTGAATAATCTTCCTGTGCCTTCCTCTCTCCGTCAAGTCTGGATTCTGGCTTATGGAAATAGCCGGCTTACCTAGGAGTCAGAGTTCTGGGGACTGCATTTCTGTTGAAGACAACCCTCAAACCAAGCAGAAGGGAAAGTCTCACTGGAGGAGAGGCTCCTTGGAGGCCAGCATGCAGACTCCCACAGCCCAGGGCGGGGGGGGGGGGGGGGGCGGGGAATAAGGCGGAGTCTGGAGCATGGACGTTCCCTGGGCAGAAGAATAGCAGTGACTTGGAAGTGAAATGCCCTGTCTTCAAGCAGGGCCAGTGATGCCATCATGAAGCTTAAAACAAGACAGGAGCAGGATAGAGGAGGCATGAACAGGAATGTCACACAGGGAGGGATGCAGAACAGTAGCTGGAGGTGCCCAACGAGGGTGGGCTCAAGAGACACCGAGAGCTGCTGAAACGCCAGCTCCCAGGGGAGGGGGCACTGTCGGGAGGGAGTGGGAGTGGGGGGTGGGGAGCAACAGAAGGCTCGGAGGAGACACAAGCAGCCTTAGAGGGCTGAAGCTGCTTTAGACAACTTGTGGCCCTGTCCCCAGGGAAGACCTCTGCTGCCCTCAGAGCTGCAGGACACACAGAGCCCGGCGTCTGCCTGTGAGACACTAGACACACAGAGCAGGGCTGTGAGGGGCGGGTCCCTGGAGACTGCAGTAAATGCCTGTTGCCAGGGCTGGGGTGAGGAGGGTGGGCGTGAGTGCTGGACGCAGGCAGCTCCCACACACCTGAGTGGCCCCTGGATGTGCCCCAGCACACGTGGTGTCATGGTGCTATGGGTTCCCAGCAGAGCCCAGACGCTCACCCATCAGATGCTGGTATGGTGGCTACTGATGGGCACAACTAAGTCCCTCCCTGGAATTTCCCTTGAGTGGAAAGAGCTGCCTTGCCTGTGAGTCCCCTGTCCCCAGGAATAGCCCACATCGGGTGACTGATCCATCTGGGGGTACACAGGCCCAGGCCCCTGCCCAGGACCTCTCTGTAGGTCACTCTAGCCTCAGAGCCCCTTACAGGGTTGGCTGAGGTGCTGTCCCAGCTGCCCCATGCTGGGCCCCTTACTTAACACATAACCGTGACCCTAATAAACCTCCTGACTGCAAATCTCATGCCCAAATCTGCTTCCCAGGGAACTGATCTAAAGCATGGGATCCCTAACAATGGTCCGGAGTTTTCAAGAAAATATTACACTATGCTTAGGAGCTGAGCTGTGTGTAAGTCTATATTCAGGTCTACGTAAGAATTGGCTACTCATACAGAGACCTGAAAAAATATAGACAGTTGGTTCTCTCTCATGTAAAAGTAGCTCAGGGAAAAATAAATCTACAGGCAGAAAGCAGGTGGGCAGTTACCTGGGCAGGAATATGTGTTGGGGGAGACAGATGGGCAATGGGGATGGACAGCCAAGGGAACAGAGACGGAGTGATGGGAATGTTCTAGAACTTGATTGACATGCTGGTTGCATGGTCTATACATTGGTCAAACCCAGATAAACCATACAGTTAAAACGGGTACATTCTATTTTTTAAATTTTCGCTAAAGAAAGTTGATTTAGCTGGGTGCACACAGTGGCACATACCTGTAACCTCAGCGGCTCAGGAGGCTGAGACAGGAGGATAGTGAGTTCGAAGCCAGCCTTAGCAAAAGCGAGGAGCTGATGAGAACTGATGTGTCAATGAGACCCTGTCTCTAAATGAAATACAAAATGGGGCTGGGGATGTGGCTCAGTGGCCAAGTGCCCCTGAGATCCACCCCTAGTACCCCCTCTCCAAAAAAAAGAAAGTTGATTTAAATGTTAACAATGACAAAGTGGCCCAGGGGCAGGAAATCTGGGATTAAAATGGCAGCTCCAGGTGACAGGGACCCAGTCCCCTGGTCTCTTGTTTCTCCAGCTGGCATGATCTTTATTTGCAAAGTCACATCATGGCCCAGAATGGATGCAAAGGTGCCAGCATTTATACCCTTATTCCAGGTAGGAGGAAGGAGAAAGGGAAAGCACCATCCTCATCCCTTCCCAAGAGATGGTAAGTGCCACAGCACGTCTGTTTACATCTCAGGAATCAACCACCTCTGTCCACCTTCCTATGAGGAAGACTGGAACATGTGTCCCACAGAGATCCAGGATTCTGTTATTAAGGAAAAGGAGCAAATGACTAGTGGGGCAATTTGCACAATATCTTAGAAAGATTTCCATGAAAAAGTGGTAGGAATAAGATATAAGGTGAGCCTTCCTGATCAAAAAACCCAAAAGCTCCAAAATCCCAAACTTACTGAGCTCTGACAGGATACAAGTGGGAGTTTCCAGGCCTGAGCTCAGTTGCCAAGTGAAGGTCACCAACAACAGTGTGCAAAGTTACCTCCAGGCTGTGTGCATCAGGTGCATCTGAACACAAATGAACTTCCTGTTTGAACGCTGGTGCTGGTCTTGGATGTCCCGTCTGTCTATGCGAATATCCCAAACCTGGAAAACAGAATCCCAAACCCAGGACACTCCAGGGTCAGGCATGTTGAGGAGGAGACTCAGCCCACGCAGTGTGTGCACTTTAAAGGGACAGAAGCAAGGAGAGACCTGGGGCCATCAGACTTCTCCAGCAGGGTACGGGTCAGGATGTGGGCACTGTCCTGTTGAGACAGGTCGCCAGGTCTGCTGAGAGCTAACATCCGAGGTAAAAGTTGTTTCATTTTCTAGGTGGATTTGTGGCTTCCTAGGGGTGGGCCGGGGAGGGGCCAGGCAAGATTTGGGGGAAATGCAGGAGTGAGAAACGTGCAGGGTTTCTGTGGGGAGATGAACTGTTCTGCAGTTTATTGGGGTGGCAGCCGCGTGGCTCTGGGAATATAGTGAGAGCTACTGAAATGTGCGTTTTTACGGGGTGGACGGTGGAGCGTGAATGACCTCAATCAAGCTGTTGCATCGTTTTCCTGGTGGTGGTTGGCGGTTCCCTGGTAGGAATCCCGCCAGGGCCTCACCCATGCTAGACCATCGGTACCACCGGCCGGCCCCAGCCTCTTGTGGAGTCCTCTCGGGAGGCAGCTGAACGGCCTTCCCCTGCAGGCCTCTGGCCCGGTGTCCTCTGCAGGCAGCCCCCTCCCCTACTCACGGGCAATCCCTCAGGTTCCTCTCCGGCAGCCAGGGCCATGCTGGGCAGACTGCGGGGAGTTGGGTGCCCTGAGACAGGTATCAAAAGGCCTCCCACATTGAACCAAATGGGAAAAGTGACCGAAGCTCCGCAGTCCAAAGCCACGACTCGTAGAAAGCCCTGGCGTGCCAACCTGTTCACATGCCACTGTCAGGCTGAGTGCCAGCATGCACCGTCCGGGGGCCCGAGGGCCACATGGCCAGCTACCACAGCTGAAGAGAAACACCTGTTCCCACTGCACAAAACACAGGGTCACAAAACCAGCCCAAAGCCTTAGGATTTTGCATCAATATTGAGTTTTAAGACATTACGTTGAGGCAGTATTTCTTTCTTTTTTTTTTTTTAAATATTTATTTATTTTTTTTAGTTTTCGGCAGACACAACATCTTTGTTTGTATGTGGTGCTGAGGATCGAACCCGGGCCGCACGCATGCCAGGCGAGCGCGCTACCGCTTGAGCCACATCCCCAGCCCGGCAGTATTTCTCTTAAGGACTGAGTTGGCATGTTTCACGTTTGGTGTGGGAGGTGAGATTCTTAACTTGCTCTGATCCTGGTCCCGTGTTTGTGGAGCAAGCTGTGCTTGTATGTGCTTCTGGAATAGTCTGATCCGACTGTTTAGATCTCAGTTCGATATTTACCTGTCTCCACCACCCAAATGTGAGCTCTCTGGGGCCAGGGACTTGTCGTATTTATTTATCTCTGTACACAAAGCTTGGATGGGCTGTGACACAGAGCTTGCTCCACAAACGCTTGCTGGATTCATGAGCTGGTTCCACATAGAATTCTTAGTTTTTTCTCCCTCTTCTACTAAAAAAACAGAGCCCAAAACCCAGCGGTCCTGCCTGTCCGATCCCTTCACCACCCTTCTAGAGAATAAAGTGGAGACTTTATTATGTTTCCTCTCTGTAAAGCTATTTGGGGCCTGAGAGGCTTGGTGGGCTAGCCTGGTAGTCTCAGGGCCAGCCTGGGTGGTCAGGGCAACATCATGGACTTGACATGGGGGCAAAAGTGTCCCTTCTGTGCCCACTGTCCTTGTTTAGATTAGTAGCCAACAGATTGCCCACTTTTGAGGTGTTGCCCCCAACACGTCAGGTACCAGGGTCTAGAGGGTCACAGGAGGCTCAGGGGAACAGGGATCTGAATATCCCTTCCCAGGCAGGAACAGGAAAAGGGAAAGAGAAGGTCCCCAGGGGTACTGTGAGCCAGGGGCGGCCCCGGAATGGACTGGAGGGTCCAGCCTCCCGACCCACCTGGCCAGCCATCTGCAGCTGGACCCACCAACACAAGCATCCCCTCCTTCATTCCTTCCATGTCCTAAAGCCTCCTAGGGCAGAAGCTGACCTCATCGTGGACTTCACATGGGGGCGTTCAGGTCACCGGCAAGGAAAGGGAGCTGAGAGTGTCCTGTGGGCAGCAAAGTGCCTCCTCCCTTCTCTGCATTGCTGCAGATGGGCACGTTTCAGGGAGCTGGGTCCCCATCTAGGGGACAACTAACTGATGGTTTGATGTAGGGCTGCTGCCACTTTACCTTCCCAAAGGACCCTGACTGCCATTTCTGAGGCCTCAGAGAAGGATCAGCTCACAGGGACATGGCACGGTGCCCAGAGTCACTGGGAGTAACTGGATCAGCGTCATGGCCTCCTGTGATGTTCCGGCAGAGTCCCCACCCATAGCACGGTGTTTACCTCTTCCTGCCCTGTCTCCTGTCCTCTTGGGACCAGCTCCTGTCCTCTTGGGGCAGGTTACTCCAACAATAACAGTAGAGAGTTTGTATGGAGGCCAGACTGCTTGAGAGCAGCAGGGCCTCATGGCCCTGGCTAAGTGGGGAGGCAGGTGAGGGCCCTAGTGGAGGCCAGGCCCAGCCCAGGGTGCTGGGTCAGTAGCCCAGGGCCTCCCTCCCCCTCTGCTCAGCTCCCAGCCTCTCCCCTTCCCCCAGGGAACCCCTCTCACCATGGTGGGAAGTCAGAGGTGGAGCCTCAGGGTTTGCACAAGATCCCTTTCTCCTTAATGACATCGAGACTTAGTGACATTGAGAGGGGCCTCTCAGCCCGTCAACCAGACCCTTTCGCCATGGTTGCTCTTGAGGCAGGACCCAGCCCCCAGCCCTCTCTGCCCACGGGTGCACCCAGACCTTGCAGAGGCAGGCCAGCGGGCAGCCAGGACCTGGCACAGTTAGGCAGCACCCGCAGCTGGAAAACCAGCAGAGAGCGAGCGGGGAGCAGGCGAAGCCCCGGGCGCCAGCCCCAGGGCCGCTGCTGGACGCCCCCTGCCCCGCCTACCCAAGCTCTTCCTCCTGCTGAGAAGACCCTCCCCCAGACACCTCTCTTCTGTCCGTTGAGCCCCATTCTTCAGCTGGCACCAGCTCCCCCAGACCCTGCAGCTCTGCTCTTCCTGATCGTCTGCCCCCCAGCTCTTGTCACTGGGCCTTGAGGGGTTACGTGCCCACTCCCCACACCCCCCGCACCCCTGAGAGCGCATACGCGGCCATCAGGGAGCCCCTGCTGAAGAAGCCCCAGTGGGAAGGGAGGGAGGTGCCATCGGGAAGGGAGGGAGGTGTCAGCGTGCTGGCTCTGACACAGCCGACGCACCCGTGGGCCTCTGGGGTCCTGGGAGCAAAGGGCTGAGCCGTTGCTGAAGCCTGGTCAGCCACATTCCTCCTGCCCTCCATGAGCCAGGGGCCATGACTCAGCACTGGAGCCAGAGTGGCTCTCCTCCACCCACCAGCGTGTGGGCCATCTCTGGGCCTGGAACCCGTGCTTCCGAGAAGCCCTGGACCGTGGTCAGGATCCTCAGATTTGAGCTCCCAGTGAGCTGTGCAGCCTGAGGCATGTTGTTCAACCTCTCTGAGTCGTCTCAGCGTTCCTCACAAAGCTGAGTGGAGAATTAAAAAGGGCCCCCTCCCCTTGAACTTCTGGTCCATGCTATCTCACACCCCGTGTTTGGATGCTTCAGAGGGAAAGAGGGAAGCTTAGTGCACTTGGGGTGCCAAGGCCATGAAGGTGACAGGAACCTCCTCTCTGCAGACATTTGGGGGCACAAGCTGGTCTGCTTGTGGGAAAGAGTTTTTGAACTTGGGTTTTTCCTGGAGGATCTGGGCCCCTAGGCTGCCCGTGTGTGTCTGCCCACGTGTGTCTGCCCACGATGCAGGTCCGGGGCTGCGCAGTGAGGCATCCTCTGGGTGCAGGTCCCCTTAGAGCTGAGCTGGTTTTCAGCTGGCTGCGCGGATCCGTTATCACTGCCAGAGAACACAGTGTGGCTTTGTCCTCCGCCTGGCACCCTCGCCAGCCTCTGACAAAGCAACCTGTCACAGGCCCCAGCTGCCCTCAGCCCAGTGGTACAGGGGCCTGGAGCATGGGGGAGGGTCCTTGATTTTAGCCAGAGGTGGGGGTCCTGAAGGGGGGCTTCAGGGCATCTTGTCTCTCTCCTTGATGACCCCCTCTCCAGTGGGGATGAAGCAACCTCCGATTTCTGTGCTCGGGCCAAAGTCGTCGAGCTGGCCCTGGGAGCCACCCCGGTTCACATGAGCCAGATGGAGTCACTCTGAACCCTGAGCAGCCTTCCAGCGGCTGCGCACCTCTGCTCCATGATCTCTTTGTTCAGACTCTACCCAAGTACGGTTGGGAGCAGACATGGGGTCTCGTCCGCATCCCAGCTGAATGTCAGGACCCAGAGAGCAAAGATCTGAGTGAGGTGAGACGGGAAATAAATGCACAGTCTGCTTTGATATGGAAACTCCTTTTTTCTCTCTCTTCCTTTCCAGGGTAAGAAAGATCCAAGCCACTCTGAGGCGAACACACCTCGCAGGGGAAATGCAAATCCTTGCCCCTTTCTCCAGGGCTGTGGAGGTTAAGGGGCCTGGACCCTCGGGTCTATTGTGAAAGAAACGGAAGCGAAGAGGCTTTTGGAGTCGAGGAAAAGGACCCAGAGGGTGCTCAGATCCCAGCCCAGAGGTTCCACTCTGGAGGGGCGAAGGGGTGAAGAGCCACTTGGGGGGCTCCCGAGGGCCTTGGGAAGGACCATGCAGGGAGAGCCCATGGAGATGGCCCTCACTGAGCATAACTCTGCCCACAGGCCAGGCCTGGGGACTCCCCCAACAATGTCCATGTCACCAGCAGACTTTGCTGGGCCAGCAGCATGGCCCAACTGGAGGCCTGAGAGCTGGGCAGTGCTGTGACATCCCACAAAAAGTGAGTCAAGGCAGGAGTGGCTCTCAGGGGGCAGCCTGGGGCATCATTTGCCACAGGATAGTGGCCCTGACACCTCTCTTCCACACTCTTGTGCTGGCTCCTTTGCCAGACCCACGGCACACTTGAGGACCTCAGAGACTTCGTGAGGAGAGAGGAGGCCAGGGCTGGGTTGCACAGAGCCCCGCTGCCTTCTCACTGCCACCCTGTCCCTGCCGGAGTCAGCCAAGGCCTGCATCCCTCATCCCCCATCCTACCTGTGGGCGGGCAGGTCAGGTGGGCAGGAAGCAGATATGACGTTCACCAGTGAGCCTTCAGCGCTAAGCACCAACCTGGTCACTTAGTCCCCCATGGCCTGCAGCTGCTCTGAGGTTGACCCCACTCAGTCCTGAGTGAGGCCCAAGTAGTGCACTCCCACAGGAATCCTCCCCAAAGGAGTGCTCACTGACGCTACTGGACATCGCAGAGGGTACTGGGTGCTCAGGAGGAATAGCCCTGACCCCTAGAGGGACATGGGAAGCCTCTGGAGGGCTGGGGCATGAACCGAATTGGGACAAAGCTGAGTGACATAGATTAGCTGGGCCGGTCCTGTGTGAGTCCAGGAGTGAGACAAGGCTGGCCTGCATTAGGACCTGGCCGTGGGAGTCGGAGAGGGGACAGTCCTGGGGAGCCCAGCTCCCAGAGCTTCCCTGGGTCTGGTGCTGGGTATTGAGAGGAGAAGAGACAGAGGGGGTGGGGCTTTCCAAGGTGGGCACTTGGAGAAAAGCAGGACACCTGAGTGAGGAGAGAGTCCTAGGAGGGAGCACTGAGGAGGGGTCACCTAGGAAGGCCGGTGAGCAGTGGGCATGCAGTGACTACAGCAGCTGGCACAAGTGACCTCCCCGTACAGCCCTGTCCCCCTTCTCAGCATGCACAGGTCCAACTCCGTCTCTGCTCTCTCTGGGCTTCCTCTTGAGCACCCTGGCACCCCATTCCCTTCTCTATTCTGTCCGCTCTTCCATGTTCCTTAACAAGTGCGTGATGCCTTCTCCAGCCTGAGAAATGCTGCGACCTCTTCTGCACACTTCACGTCACAGCAGGGGACCTGCCCTCTTGGCACCTTCACTTACTGTGCTGTGTCTGGCCTGAGCTCACCCTCCCCGGGCCCCAGGAGCCCAGAGGCCTTTCAGGCCTTCTGCTTAGGCTGGGCCTCGGCTTGGGGAGGCCTCACCCGTCCCAGCTCAGATTCTCTAAGTTCTGTCTTCCTTTGCTGTAACTGGGCTCTCCGCATGAATATTGCAGCAGGACGCGGCAGGGCTGCCAGGGGCTGCAGGTGTCCACTCGCTTCCTTCTGAGCCACAGAAGCCTGGGCAGCAGGAGGGGCCTGGTGCTGCAGAGCTGGCCAGTGAGGAGGAGGCCGCCTGGCCAGGATGGCGGGTGGCAAGGAAGAAGCTTGGCCGCTGGTGAGGGGGGCGCTGCCATGGCTGTGCCCACTGCCACACCCCGGGTTGGTCTCACAGCCAAACCAATGGTAACAGATACATGCGAGTTACTGTCCCTGAGGGAGGGACCACCCATCCCCCACCCCAGGCCCCTTCACAGTTACTGCCTTGTCCTTTCTCAATATCTGTCATATGAAGGACTAGTGGCTTCGGCCTGCGTATCTTCCGCTGGCTCCGGGTCTACACTGGTGTGCACCTCCATGACATCACCAGACCACTTTCCCCTAACCACCCACGAGCGCCACCTTGCCGAGTCTGGCCGACGCTCCCTGCCTCCTCCCACATTCTCACACCCGTGTGCTCACACCCACGTGCTCACATCTGTGTGCTCACACCCACATGCTCACACCCACGTGCTCCCTCCTGCACTTGAGGCCCCTGGGATTTTGTTTGGGTGGAGGTGTCAGGGCCAGAGCGAGAAGCAGGGTCAGGACCAGAGATATAATGAGGAAGTGGTCACCCTCAAGAGGTCATTGGCACCCGGGCAGTGTCCTGGCAGCCCTGGGTGGGAAGAACCCGAGCCTCTGGAAGGAAAGCCAGGACCTCTATTCTGACCAGCTGGCCTGTCAACCCCATGGATACTCCAACGCCTGCCAAGCTGCAGAGGCACGGCCAGGAGGTGGTGTGGAATGAGAGGATGCTGGACCACACCCTCGGCTCCAGGAGGGAGTCGGTGCAGAAGTCAGCGGCAGGGGTGAGCGACCACGTCTGGGAGGTGAAGGGGCAGGGAAAGGCTCTGTCTGAAGCATGAAGCCCAAGAAGGAGAGTGCGTCGGCAGAGAGCAGGGGGTGGAGCCCGAGGAGGAAGTAGAAGAGAGCACTGAGGAGGAGTGCCTAGGAGGGAGCACTGAGGAGGGAGCACCTAGGAGGGAGCACCTAGGAGGGAGCACTGCGGAGGGAGCGCCTAGGAAGGAGCACTGAGGAGGGGAACATCTAGGAGGGAGCATTGAGGAAGGAGGGCCTAGGAGGGAACACTTAGGAGGGAGCACCTAGGAGAAGCACTGAGTAGGGAGCACCTAGTACGGGGAGCTCTCCCTGTGTAAGAGGGAGCACCTGTGCTGGTGGAGCTGCCAGGCCCCTTTTCAACCTCCTTCAGTTGAAACCTAAAGATAAAAATACACAGTTCTGGTCTGGTCCACAGAGCTGGAAATGTACCCTTGTAAGCACGCTCCCTTTTCCTAACCTAGGCCAGGTAAAAGGATTTATCAGGCCCCTGTGTGGTGAGTCCGCGATGAAACGTCCTGGGCAGCTTCAAGTGTTTCCAGGTCTGATTTACATGAAGATTTTGGGGCGTTGCACAGACAGCCACTTGTATTTTAGAGCCCCACAGAAGTATTTTTTTCCCAAACTTTTAGCCTGGTGTTGGTTTAGTTTAGCAAAACATCAATTAAAGTGAAAAAAAGTTTTTTTTTTTAAATCAAACAGATCTTTAAAGTTTTCTTTGTGAGCTGGAAGAAGCCATTCACCAGTCCATTTTGGTGTAGGCACAATGCCTCCTCTGAACCCAGGGCATGTGGTGGGAGCATCAGCAGCACCACAACTTCTAGTTTCCATTTCTTTTGAGCACAGCAAGAACTTTAAAAACGGTTGTGAAACAGCTTGGGTGCAGCAGGGCTCAGAGTCATTTTTCCTAGGATCCTCTAACCGCTCTTTCCTGGGTGACAGTTACAGTTACTTGAGTATCTGAGCCCTCCAGCCGTGGCCACCGGTTATTCCCTCTGTGTCTGTCAGGAATTTGAGAACAACCAGACCGTGGAGATCCGCTCAGGGTTTCTCAGGAGGCTGCAGTCGGACGTCAGCCAGGGCTGCCCTCGTGAGAAGGATTGGCTCACTCCCAAGACTGTGCCAGCTGCTGGGGGGAAGCCTCCGCTCTTCCCCGTGGGGGCTTTTCTGAAGAGCTACCCTCCAGACCAAGCGACCCAAGGACCTGACAGCAGCTGCTAATGCTTTCATGACCTAAGCTTCAAAGACACAAGTGTCCCTTTACCTTGAATTCTATCGTCTCACAGACCATGAGTCCGGTGTGGGAGAGAATTACACAATAGTGTGAATAGCGAGAGGTGAGAATCACCGGGCGCCATCTTGGAGGCGGGCTATCACACCAAGCTTGACTCAATAGCAAGTTTTTCTTTTAAGTGATTCACTTAAATAAATCTTTTTAAAATCATTTAATTGAGTGTTCATAGAAATAACTGTTTTTACTTTCGTATTTTGTGTAATAGACATCTTTTTGTGTGTATTATAGCAAGCACAGCTAACATGAATGGATTTGGGAACATAACCAATTGACAAGAGAAATCACCGGATGTGGCAGCCCAAGGACACGGGCACACCAGAGAGGAGGATGCAGCCTGAAATAGGGAGCACTTGGGCTTTGTCAGGGGCTGTGGAGCCTCAGTCAATGGAGCCCGATGTACCATTAAGTGCCCTTTAGGGCGCTACGGAGTCAGTATAGACAGGTCACCTGTTTATTTCTTTGGTGAGCCTAGGAGCTGCCTACAGTCTGTGTATTTGGGCCAAGAAAAGTTTAGTTTGCTTCTGTCAGCACTTCCTGAACACCCACAGAACCAGGCACTGAAAATCTCGAGACAGATTCTTCTCCCGGGTGGTCAACATCCAGAGGAAGCTGTAGTGCTCACTGGGTGGAGGGAAACCCAGGAGGTGTGGGGCTCACAGGAGCGGGAGGCAGCTGGGCGGCCAGGGGGAAGCACCCCAGGCCACAGGCGTAAGCTATGGACATTTCTGGTCTCAGGGTTCTGGAGTCTGGTCGTCTGTGGTTGAGGTGTCAGTTGGTTGGTTTCCTCTGAGGTCTCTCTTCTTGACCTGTAGATGGCCACCGTCTTGCTATGTCCTCACACCATCTACCCTCTGTGTGTGTCTAAGATCTAATCTCTTCTTAGAAGGACACCACTGGTCATATTGGGTTAGGGCCTACCCAGAGGACCTCGTTTACCTTAATTGCCTCCTTAAAAGCCCTATCTCCAAACTTGGTCACATTCTGAAGTAGTGAACTTCAAGACTTCACAGGGTGAGTTTGAGAGAGACACATCCAACCCATAGCAGGGAGGGAGAAGTGTCTGCTCCAGCCAGGAGCAGGCGCTGCTGACCGAGTCCTGAGGGACCAGTAGGAGTTTTCCTGGCAGAGTGGGGTGAGGGGTGAGCTCTCTAGGAGGGCAGGGCGTGTTGTGGAATGCAGGGTAAGGCACCTTCCTTGTCCTGGAAGCAATGTACCTGCCCCTCTGGCCCAGGGCCTCATGCTGGGGCCACCTCTGTGGGAAAAGAACCAACTCCACTGCGCTGTACCACCGAGGCCCAGGACGCTCATCATTGCTGGACCGGGGGAGTGACTTTTGTGTAATTTGGCCTCCGGCATGGAAAGTTAAATCAGCTGGAAAGAGTAAAAGGAAGTTGGAAAACAAATTGAACCCAACCACCAGCTCAGGAGTGATAAAGGGACGGTGAGGCCATGCGGGCTTTCGGAAAAAATGAGTCGCACAGAAAGTCTGAAAGAAAGCGAAAGGAGGCCTGGCCTGGCCCTCCGGCTGGGTGTGCACCTGGGAGGCTGTGTTGGGCTCTCTCCTGGCCTGCCAGCCTGCTGCTACAGGAGGGTCTGGCCTGTGTGACAGTGTCCCCTGAGCATCCAGAAGAACCTTCGGCGTGGGGCCCTCGTCCTCTCGTGCCTTGGTTCAATGATGGCTTCCATTAGCAAGAAGAGGAAGACAGGTGATCCCACGGCGGTCCTGCTCCGGCCATTGCGGGCGGTGCCGGGGGTGTGGAGCCCTCACGGCTGACACAGGAAGCCCGCCAACAAGCAGCACCCAGGGGAGGCGCCAAAGCCCTCCCACCCGCTCAGGCCCCCCCATCTGTGGATTTACAGTGCCCAGCCTCCCTCCTCTGCAGTTGGGTTGAGGTGTGACCATGACACCGTGCCTCCTCCAAGGCTGACTCGGGGAGCTTGTCCAGTGGCAGAGCCCTGTGCAGATGCGGACCTCCAGGAACAGCCAGGAGGGGAGCCAGGACTTGGCTCAGGGGTCCTAGACAGATGGGGCCCTCCAAAGGACTCCCTCCTCTTGAGTGGTGTGGATCTACTAGTAGGGGGTGGAATGAGAGAAAATATCACAGTCCTTATGATCTGACCTCATCCTTACAAACTCTTAGGGAATGTTCCATGATTTGCCAAACACCCTAACACAGCACTTGTAAGGACATGGTGACGCATGCATGTCGAGGTGCATGCAGCTGACCTCTTTTCTGGCAGTCCACTGGCCTCAAAACACCGCCCTCCACAATGTGGGGCCTGGCATTCGGACTTTCCCAAAACTTTTCAGACTCTGGCTGGGAAGCACCTCCCTCTGGCCCTCTCCTGCAGGCTGTCCAGTACTAGCTCTCCAGGAGGCGGGGGCTGACGAGCTGTCGGAAGACTTTGGCTCTGCCCTTGTCCTGGGGTCAAGAAGGAGTCCTTCTTGACAAAGAAAGGCAAACAAAGGCAGGGCTTGTGCAAACACTCTGGCACATGTAAACACACGTGCTCACACATACACACTCCACCCTGCCTGAGATACCAGGTTTGCAAGATCTGGACTGGGGTGTCTTGGGCAGGGCTGACCTGATAAGAAGTCCTGTGCTGGCCACGAGGGGCCAGCTGGCATGGCTGTCTAACGCCTTTGGCTCATCTTCCAGGTGGAGCCAAGTGGCCCTCCTGGGTCCAGTCCCTGGGCCCCTTCCTGTTGAGAAACCCTCAGAAGCCTGGGTCAGGCCTCCAAGGGAGGCTCCAGGTCCTGGAACAGAGACAAAGCCTCTGCTTTCTAATGGGGCAGATGGAGGCTCAGGAGGAAAAAAGGACATGCCCAAGGTCAACTGTCCAGGCAGCTACAGAGCCAGACATCAGACTTCAGGCTGGAACCTGATGCCTCCCCGGGGCCTCCAAACTGCCCTCTGTGTCTGTGTGTCCAGCAGGGTCCCCAAAGATGCTGTGGGTCCAGAGGGGCTGGCTAGCATGGGCCGGGACCACCCAAAGCTGGAGCTGACTGGAGGGACGTCTCCTTCTCTCTACAATCCTCCCAGGCTTGTCCCAGCTCCAGCTGGCCAGGAACCTTGCAGGACTGGGGAGCACTGGGGGAGGATGCTCCGGCTCACTGCCTCCCACCTCTTCCCCTGCTCTGGCCAGGGTTTGGGAGCAGACACAGGCCTCCCTGAGCAGCCTGTGGTGAGAGCAAGCCCAGGCTACAGGAGGGAGAAGACACTCTGGTCTGCCATTTACATGGGGCATCCACCATCATTTTGGTTTCCTTTGGTTCAGCTCCTGATACCCAGGGACTCACTTGAAGGGAGCCCCATGGAAGGTGAGGAAGTAATTATTTGCATAAAGCTGTCAAATCAGAAGTAACACTCCACTTTTTCTCCTCATTCTTCTGTCTCAGGTCCTGTCCGTGGCTCTGGGTCACCATCCCTCAGACAGAGGAGAAGATGGAGACTCAAAGATTAAGTCTCTGCAACACTGCGTCTTGCTTCAAGTCCGGGCCGGCTCCTGTGTGCCCACGTGGCATCTCAGCAGCTCTGCGCTGCGCAGCCCTGGCTCGGACCTGACACATCAGACCAGCTTCTCAAGGCGTATGTTCTCAGGCCCCTTCACACACCTCCAGATTATGCAGAACCCCAGAGGTGTTTGCGAACATGGGTTACATCTACCCATATTTACTGCTTGAAACTAAAACTGAAAATTTTCATAAATATTTTAATTCATTTAAATAAATCTGTTACAGTTATGGTAAAAATTATACTTTTCCAAAACAAAGATGTTTAGTGAGAAGTATGGCATGGTTTTTACACTTTTGCAAATATCTTTAATGCCCAGCTTGACAGAGGACTCCTCTATCTGCTCGTACATTTAGCTATTACCATAGTGCACAGGTCTGGAAAACTCCACTGTATACTCAGAGAGAGTAAGAACAAAACACCAGTACTGTCTTAGTATTGTTATGCAAATAGTTTTAACAGAGTTCTTGAAAGGGTCTCAGGGGGATCCAACCAACAATTTGAGAACAAATGCATGATACTCTATGGATGCAATGTATGTCATTTGTAAAGCAAATCCTTTGACTATAAGGATCCACATCATAGTATTTGTGAAATCATAATGTATCTTGCCATTGCCCAATCCTGTCATGCACCATTCGCTTGGGAGTCCATCTTTTAGTCCATGGTGTCTTAGAATCAGGCACCATATTATAATAATTGCAGGAGCAAACATCTGGATGGGATACTCTTTGGGCTGCTCTCATTCACATCTTCCAGGGGCCTGCGCAGCATTGAGCTGGCACCTAAATGGACCTGGTCATGGGGTACAGATGCTGGGCTGGACTGGGCCCTGCTGGACTAGCATGCAGGGTACAGGAGGAGTCCTCCCTACAGCCTGCTCTAGCCCCTGCCCCCCACTCTACCTGGGGCTCCCCACTCACCCTTCTAGGATAGTGAGCTATTCAGGACAAGCTGTTGCTGTGGGCACCTCAAGGGAGGGAGAGGGTGAAGTCCATCCTCTGTGCCCGGGGCCTGGCACCAAGCCATTCCTGAGATGCAGGCTGAGGGAGGCAGGTGGGCTCTCCACATCGGGAAACCTGAGTTTCCAAAGCCCATTCACTCGCAGCAGATGGAGGCTGAGCCAGGAGAAGGGTCTTCCCCGCAGGGCAGCTGTCGTTGGCAGAGCCGAGGGTGTAACTCTACACAGGGAAGCTGTGCTTGGCAGCTCCTCCTGCCTCTGAAGATAAGCAGGGCAGAGCCTCGTGCTGGGGCCTTCTGTCAGAGGGGCTGCTTGGAGTCCCTGTGAGTGGGGCGTGCTGGGAGAGTCGAGGCTCCGGGGAAGCACCCAGGTGTCTGCCCCTTAGCGGGCACCTAGCTTGCCTCTCCCTCTCCTGGGCATGCTCCCCTACTTGTCATAGATGTTGGGGAATTTGTCTTGTTCCTGCTCTCTTTGGGATCCCCAGCCCAGTACCCAGTGCAGTGCTCAGGGCTGATGAAAATGAATATTTTAAATGCATCAGGGTAAATGGGTTTTGGGTGGTTTTTTTTTTTTTTTTAAACAGGGTCTTGCTATGTTGCCCAGGCTGGCTTTGAACTCCTGGACTTCATTGATTCTCCTGCCTCAGCCTCCTCAATAGCTGGGATGCCAGGTGAGTGTCATGGAACCCTGTGGGAAGTATGTATATCTATATCTCAAGCAGACCCCCTGGACACCCTAAGCTCTCCCACCCACCATCATCCACAAACCTCTGCTCCCAGAGGCCCTGGGTGAAAGGGTGAGATAGCACTTTGTTAACCCACTCACAGTGCAGTGCCTGGTGCTGGGTCAGGTTCAGAGCTGGCCAGTGCCAGGGCACTGGTACCACCCCTGGAAGGGGCTCAGAGCCCAGCCTTGCATTGTTCATAACACCAAGCCCCAAGAGAAGTGGCCACTGGCCCAGGAAGCGCAGCTTGCCCTAGGTCAGCTGAATCCACCTGGAGCCTTCCTTGACAGCAGACAAAGGGAGAGCGGCCAGGCTGACCACAGCTAGAGGTGAGAACTGGACCATCCTGGGAGTCCTCGCTTGGCACACCAGGAGTCCTGGAGGCTGCCCACCCCGCACAGACGATTAGGGCTGCCCCAGGAGGTAGAGGGGTGTGGGGCCAGGTCTTTTGGGGAGGAACCCTGCGCTTGGACTTGGAGGGCAGCTATGGCAGCATGCCAAGCCAAGCCTCAGACTGGGTGCTGGAGTCCTGGCTTGGGACAGACCTGTTGCTGAGGGGCTGAAGCACCTCCCCCACCCCCACCCATGAGCCTCCTGGTGTCCTCTGTGGTCAAAGAAGGAACATCCTTAAGGTCCCTCCTCTCTTCAACTCTGCCTCCAGACACAGAAGAAATCATCCTCATGTCCAACAAGCCATGATAACCACATCCTCAAGTCCCCACTTTGCCACGCTCGGGAATGTCCCATGTCAAGTATGACAGGTGGGCGGAGGAGGAGGTGAGGAGCAGGATCTGGATACACCAGGGGCTCCAGGTCCATCTGGGCCCGCAGAGCTGGGGGTCCTGTTCAACCAGTGGGCACGGCCGCCCCGACCCCTCACAAGGCACCTGACAACTGCTGTGTCTTCTGAGTCAGGTTGCAATGGAGAGTGGAGATGTCCTATCCCGAGAGGCCCAGAAAGGGACAGATTTGCAGCACACAAATCCCTCTCAGCTGGCTGTAGAAAGCCCGAGACATTGGGAGTCCAGGTCTTCTTTCCAGAGTCCTTCAGCACTTAGGGTCAGCAGAGTCTTGGCTCCCCGTGGGTCCATGATCCCACGGGCACTGTTGACCGTATGTGCAGGCTGTGGCTCACCTCAGCTCAGAAGCTGCTGGGAGGGCCACGCTGGACCTGTTTGTCTAGGGCCCTCAGCTGGCATTGAGCCAGACCTCCTCTCCACCAACCGTCCCCATCCCCTGGGTCCTTGGTGGGAGAAGTCCAAACAAGAGAGAACACGAAGCTCAGATTTAGGAATGGGGAGCCCAGCTTTGGGGAGTGTTTGTAAAGTACAAATAAGAGGATCCACAAAATAGGAGAAAGGAGGTGTGTGATAAATTCGGGAACACAATGAGAAGCAACAGTTAGGCCTCAGTTAGAAGAAAACTCCTTTCCTGAGGCTTCCTGCCCTGTCACCGTGGGCTGCATCCATATCACAGGCATCTTGGAAAAGGTGAAGAAAGGAAAACAGAACTCCAGCTGGCTCAACAGCCACGAGACCAACCCTCCTCTCCCTGATTCTAATGTTACAAGCTTTCGCTTAATAACGACCTTGTAGTGGATCTGGCTTTAATCAGAAGCAAAAATGGCTTCAGGAAAAGGAAAAAGCTTCCACACAAGAGTTTAAAAACCAGAACCCCACCCTGCTCAGAGAACATTCCTTCAACGTGGCCCAGGCCTCTGGGTCTCTGTCATCCACACCCCTAGTGACCCCCAAAAAGACATCTTCCTAACCTTTTCTGCTTAGGTGACCTCCCTGCTCAAACACCTGCAAAGCCTCCCCTTGTGCCAGGGATGGCATCCTGTTTCCTGGGTTGAATTCTCAGGTCCAGGGTGAGCTCTGCCTCTGCTCAAGGCTCCAGTGTCGTCTTCCTGCAGATTCGGGACCTCAGCTCTGGCACCTCCACTGCCTCATGTGTCCCAGTGACTCACTGATACTCACTCAGGCATCCCCCGGGGGGGGGGGGGTCCTCCAGCTCATGGAAGTGGTCACCTCCATAAGCTTCGACCTTCTTCAGGCTTCCTGCTTTGGTTATCTGAAGGCAAGAACCTGGTGGGGCCCAGGTGGTGAGCTGACCACAGAGTCCATTTCCTCTTCCTGAGCACACAGTGTGGACTACACTCCCCAGGTCCCCTTGCAATTAGGCATGGCCATGTGACCCACATGGAGCCCAGGAACGTGGGCAGAAGTGATTTGCTACCCTTCTAAGTCTAGCCTATGAAATTCTTCTCTTCTAATAGGTAGGTTGGAAGAGAGAGGACCTTGAGGATGACCTTGGGGAGCCACATATTGAACAGGGTGGTTCCATGGGATGCAAGAAGCCTGGGAAGATGGCTTCCTAGGAGAGTAGCCCCACCAGGCACACACAAATCGACTATTGCTTGAAGATATTCAAATGGGTAAGTCCATCTGTTACACAGCTAACACTGCCTTACCTAGAATACCTGGCTTCATCTCAACTCTCCACCCCACTCCCTGTACTCAGAAACCAAGTCCCATTACTCCCTCTGAATCCCCACGTTACTAGCTCTGGCCTTGCCATCCCTAAGACCTAACCTGCCTATGCCCACCCTTCCCCAGATAGCCACCTCCCCTTAGTCTGAGTCCCCAAGTGCTCACACAGAGAACAGCCTGAACCCCAGCCTCAAGGGAGATGTGAGCATGGGAAGATGAACCAGGTGAGCAGCCTCCCTCAGCTGGACCCAGTCAACCCTCAAGACACTGGATTTCATAGAGGTTTGTTAAGGAGCAAAAGTTAACTGGTATAATAATTTTGGGGAGGGGTATTGGGGATTGAACTCAGGAGCACTTGACCACTGAACCACATCCCCAGCCCTATTTTATATTTTATTTAGAGACAGGGTTTCACTGAGTTGCTTAGTGCCTCGCCATTGCTGAGGCTGGCTTTGAACTTTAGATCCTCCTGCCACCACACGCAGCAATAATTCTTAGATTTCACACATGCCTGCCAAAAGAGAGCCTGGTTTTTTTCTTTGCTTTGTCTTGTCCCTTCCTCCAAGTCTAGAGCATGTCAAAAGCAGAGAGAGTGACGCTCGTGCACCAGGAATGGCCGAGACATGCAGAGCCAAGGAACAGAGGGGACAAATGGAGCCCGGATGAGATCATTTGAGCCCAGGACACCTAGTCATGCAAGCCCAAGATAATCTTTCCTTTTGGTCTCTATTTCTTCACTGAGCAACCCAAAGGCTCCTGGCTCTTGAAAGGTTCCTTCTTCCCCTGTCTCCTGAGCTCCTCAAGGGCAACAACTTGGTTTCATTCATCGTGTGTCTCCTGTGTCATCACAGGCACAGGACATGGGTTTGATAAATGTAAACTGTCCACAATAAATGTTCAACCAGAAAGAACTGACGCAAAAGTGTTGTCCCAAAAAAGCCCCAAGATTCCATCATTCTTCACTGAAGAGCACTTTTCCAGAAAAATCTAGAACACACTAGGAGGGAGGAAGCCTTAGGCCCATCCAATCCAGTTTGTTCCCATCCGGTCCAGTTTACTTTCTGGGACTCTGGAGGTCTTGATCGATGATCCCAAGCCTGAGTCCTCAGCACAGGGCAGCTTGTGGAGATTCTACTGCAAAGCTGACAGGAATGTCTCCAGGCACAAGGAACCACAGGAAGAGGAGATCAGGGGCCTGGAAATGGACGTGAGGCGGGCGTGATTCACCAACAAGGAAGGCATTATGCAGGGCTGTGCAGAAACGGATCCTGTTTAAAAGGCGACAGTTTGTTTAGCTGTAATTGCAGGTCTCACCAGCTGATGCAAGTCCTTTCTGTCCCTAGAGAAATTTAATAGAGCAATAACGGTTTTAATGACACTGCTCCCAATACTCTAGCCCAGCGCTGGGTGCCATACGGTCAAAGTGCTCTCAGAAATGGGCATTAATCAACCTCCCAGAGTAGCTGTGACCTGCCGCTCTGAAGGCTTTCTTCCACTGTCCCCATACATCTTCAGTGGGTGTCCCTGGGATGGGTAAACTGAGGCAGGGAGGGACCACTGTGCTCAGGTGAAGAAGGGGATGACTCTGGGAGGCCCTATCTCCTCCTCCACTGCTCCTGCAAGGTCCAGCTCCAAGATTTAGGGACCACCTCAGGCAAGAAGGCCCTTTGGCCTCAGAAAGAGCTGGTTCCAATCCTGGCTTCCTCATCACTCGACCCGTCACTGTGGGCAAAGCATTGAGCACCTGAGTCTCCGCTTCATCCATCAAAGTGTGCTAACTACGCCTCCTTCATGGGGTGCTGCTGTGAGGGCCCCAGGAAACAGTGTTGTAAACGTACAACCACACCCCACAGAAGGCCACAACACCCAACAGGGGCCATGTTGCCCTCTAGAAAGGAAACAACACACAGGCTGCAAGTCCCCGAAACCACATGCACTCCTGAGTCCTGGCAGCAGGTCACCAGAGAGATCACCTTACTACAGCCCCCCACCCTGCCTTCTGGTCTCCCCACGGCTTGCTTGTCCTGGGGCTGCAGGAGGAAACCCAGGAAGCAAGGTCAACCTGAGGGCAGTGAGGGAAACCAAGGCAGGGACCAAAGTGCATCTGGGGTGCATCCTCAAGCCCACGTGCAGAGAAGCCAGTGACTGGTCCACATGGGGCTTCCCTGACTCTGGCTCCAGATACCTGCACCCAGACCCAGACTGCGGGTGACCCAGTGTCTCTGTCGTCAGGAGGAGTCCAGCGCAGCAGGCCCGTGCAGGAGCCTCCCTCAGCTCAGTGTTTTCGGGCTTGGGCCAGGCTCTGAGTTCACTAGGCAGTTGCCATGAGCGTTGGCTGGGGACACACTACCCTGTGGGTTTGCTCTATGTGGCAGGCTTGTGTGCCTTTACAGAGCTCTGGGCAAAGTGACAACACACGCGTTTGCTTGTCATGGTGCACAACGGGGGTGGGCTCAGCAACACCTCCACCCCCAGCAGGGAGTGCACTGGCCAAGTCCAGAGGACAGGTGGGATGCCTCCCTCTCAGCGTCCACAGTTAAGAGGGCAGGTGGGGAGCCGACAGAGGGTCTCCTGGTGGGGGCAGGTGTAGTTCTTCCTCCCACGTGAACTCCATTAGGAGAGAGAGTCCCTGCCCTCACCTAGGGTGACCACCTTTGTCCGGGATGTTGTCATTAAAAGTCTCACGTCCCAGGGGACGCTTCATCCTGGGATGCTGGTTATTTCTGAGCCCAGGACACACATGTAGGAGAAGCTGAACAAGTATTTACTGCATGAACAAATAAATTCAATTGAGTTCAGAGTAATGCCGTCTGACTGCACAGGCTCGTCAGGGAGGTGACAAAGCAGCCTATTTCCTGTGTGCCTTGCACTTTTCAATCTGCCTCGATAGGTCCTGCTGCTCCTGAAGGTGCTGGGTGGAGAAGTTCATCCTCCTTCTCACGAGCAAGCCTGAGCCATCCTGCCTGCCTCCCAGCTCTGGGAAGCCACGGGTCCAGGGTCACTCCTGGATGGGAGGCCCCAGCAAGGGGGAGGCCAGTATGATGTGAGGTCCCAGGAGGGCACAGAGAGTCTCAGGGTCCAGCGCCCTCCTGCCCCCGTCATGGAGCCCCTCCTTCCGGGGCCTGCTGGGTCTGCACGTTTTTATAGCAAGAAAGAGCGAGTCCTGCATTTCCTTCCAGACGTTTCTCAAAAGCGTCTTGGCAGAGGGTAAGTTGGAAGTGGTCCCAGAAAAAAACGGGCTTCTCCTTGCCCAGGAAGGAGGGAAGCTCCCCGGAGTTCAGAGGTGCCCGAGGAGGGAGGGAGCAGAGACACTGCACCAGCCACAAGACCCTGGCAACAGCCAGCAGCTTCTGGCTTGAAGCCGAGAGAGTGCCCAGTGTGGTCCAGCTGCAGCAGACAGACAACCATGACCTCACTGCAGGTAATTAGGAGGCTGCGGGAGGCAGCAGTCGCAGGCCTCACCTGAGGGGAGAACAGCCTAACCTGCCCCAGCCGGCTGTGCGTCATGTCACAGGGGCAGTTGAGAAGTCTGTCTCAGGAGCAAGAGGGTCACCGCCTTCCTGGACACGGGGGCAGTTAAGATCCATCTCTGAACTCTGGGGAGAATATTCTGGAATCCTTGTGGACTGCCAAGGCTTGGTGAGTCTGTCTCACACTCACCGCTGGGCACAGACCCCTGAGGAGCTGCCCTGGCTGGGTGGGAGACCCTGAGGGGACACAGGCACCTGTGAGCAGCTAGGCTGAGGGGTGGCACTGGCTGGTCACCGGAAGAGTCTGCAGCAGAATTCTGCCTTCTGGCCCCTCCCTGCCCTGCTACCTTCAGGCCTCTGGAGAGCAGGTCCATCCCCCGCTTTCCTTCCCTCTCTGCAAAGCCATCCCGTGACGTCCCTGTGCAGAGCACAAACAGGGCTTGGTCCCTCCATGTCTTTGGATGTGCAGGGTCCACTGAGGATTGGGCATGTGTCTGGGGCCCCCAACAAAACACAGTACAGCAGAGAGTGGGGGAGGTGCATGGCCAAACACAGGCCATCATCATGGACGACAGCAGAAGCCTTGGGCCACCCCTGGCGATGGTGAACGTGGCATTGCAGGTAGTAGGTGAGCACTCTGCCTCTTGGCCCGCGGGTGAGTCAGAGAGAGGGCTGCTCTTGGCCTGGACCTTAGTGACTGGGCCACAGGGAGTCTAAGCCGGTCCCTAAGCCCCGTATGGCTTGGTGCCTCCCTGTTCCATGTTGGGCATGATTATAAAGCAAAGCTCTAGGAAGAACTCTTCTATGGGGAGAAAGAAGCTTGAGAGTGCCAAGCCCTGGTGTTGGTGGCCAGTGGGCAGGCAGGAGGCCGGGCACAGGCAGCCTTCTCCAGAGCCCTGGCAGTGACAACTCTACTTTCCCCACGTTTATCTTTTGCTACAGCCCTGGAGTGCCTCGCCTTGGTCAGCAGAGCTCATTCGGCCCATGCAGGACGGTGTTTGGGGCAACGTGGCGGCCCTGAGCAGCCGTAGGAGCATTTCTGCAGGAAGGCTCCCAGGGACCACTGGGCCAGCCAGGCCTGACATCTCAGAATGAGGCCCCTCTAGTTATGGGGCACACACTGCCAGGGAGCTCCCCTTGATCCCTGGCAAGAGGTGGAGAGCTGGGGAAACCCTGCAGGGGAGAGGAGCAGCAGCCCCCCCCTGGGATGGAGACAGAGAGGGCGATGAGGCATTAGGGCTGGGCCACCAGTGCCTCCACCAGTACCATGCTGCTCCCTCAGTCTCCAGGTGCCTGTCCAGGCTGGTCTGAAAACGCCTGGGGCTGCAGCAGACACCCTCGTCCATCTGTAAATCTCATCCACATCCCAGACTCACCTGTGTGCCTGTCTACCTGAGAGCCCATCTTGACCTCTGCTCCCCACCTGACCCTGCGTCCCCAGGTTGACATTGCGGGACTGGACTCCTGTCTTGGCACCCTGGCCTTGCCTCTGCCTCTGCCCTCAGCTTTGGACAGTATGAGGAGATAGTCACCCCTGCCCTTGTCCACCTGCAGGTGGGGTTGGCTTCTCTGCCAAGTTCTTCCCTTGTTGGCAGAGCCCTCCTGAGGAGCAGACAGGAGCACTGGTTATCGTCCCTACCACTCCTGCTCCCTCATGGGCAGGTGAAGAGCCCTCAGACACCACAGAAGGCCATCCCACACTCCTGTCTCCAGCACGCCTTCCCTGGACTCATTTTTGCCCCCGCTACCTGGCACTTGCTGCTCTCCCTTGGGGTCCTCCAAGCCTCTCCATAGTGGGGGCGGCAATGTCTGGGCGCTGCAGAGCAAGGAGTGGGTCCTGCCAGTTTGGGCTGTTTTGCAGAAGGAAGTGTGGGCTCTGGGCTCTGGTCTGAGGATCTGGGTGCTGGGGTTGCTTCCGGACTCCAGTGTCACCTGCCTGCTATGTCACTGATTGTCATAGGAAGCTCATCTGGCTAAAGCCATTGTTCATTTACCTGCTAGGAGCAAAATAATGTAGCGCCCTGTGCAGAAACACCCTCTTGGCCACACAGCTTTGGCCCTGCTCCCTGCATACGGTGGCCTCAGAGCCCCACGGAACCCCACTCCTCCCACAGCCCAGCTTGTCACCCCACGGTGGGACCTGCAGAGAGCTAGCTCTGCACGGCTGCCACAACTAGACACCACACCACCCTGCTCCACACAGAAGGGGTCACCCGTCACTGCTGCCGGGTCACCTGGTGTAGAGGACTCTGAAGAGAACTGAACCCAGGGTCAGACGGCTCTGAACTTGAATCCTGACTCTTGGGCTTCTTAACCCAGGACCCTGAAGCAGGTACTAAATGTCCTCAGCCTGTTTTCCTCATCAGTCAGGAAGCCTCCGTGGGTGAAAGCTGACCCCCCTGTCAAGGGCTGTCCCCAAAGTCAGGATCTGGATGCTACAGGGAGAGCAGAGGGGAAAGCCAGTCTGCAGGCCCACCAGCTAATGAGGATTACCACACTGGAGTCCACGTCTAGGGGTCTGCAAGGGCCACTGAAGACGGCACTCGGGAACACCCAGGGCTACCAACTCTCACCATTAGCATTTGGTTTGTGGGCGAGTTCTGGAGGGTCTGCATGTTTGCCAAGCAACCTGCTATTTCCCTGGGGATGTGGCCCATGCTCCAGTCCATATTCCCTCGGGATTCAGACTAAGGGCCCTGGAGGTGTCCCCGAACCTGTGACTTGGGAGTCTGTAGCCACCTCAGCGCTTAGACTCATTTCCTTGCCTGAGGGGGCAGGGGCAGGAACAAAAATTCCCATTGCAGAGTAGAAATCCCTGCAGGGGCCATCTTGGGACAATGTCACTCCTGGGAGTATGATTGGGTGACACCTGTCAGGATGGCTGTGAGCAGAGGGCATAGGGCTAGGTATGGGGACTGCAGGCTCCAGACAGAGTCCCTTGCCCCATGAGCACTGTCTCTCACTCTACTCTGGGGCAGAGCCTGGAAGGGGTAAGCATGCTCCTAGTCCCCACAGGCAGAGCCACCCACCAGCAGGCTGGCATGCACACATGGGCACACACATGCATACATGCACACATGCCACTAGCATGCACACCAGGCACACACAGGCACACCATGCCACGACCACGCACACACAGGCACACACAGGCACACACATACCACTACCACGCACACACAGGCACACACAAGCACACACATACCACTACCACGCACACACAGGCACACACAGGCACACACATGCCACGACCACTCACACAGGCACACCATGCCACACATGCCACTACCACGCACACAGGCACACACAGGCACACACATACCACTACCATGCACACCAGGCACACACAGGCACACCATGCCACTACCACGCACACACAGGCACACACAGGCACACACATACCACTACCACGCACACACAGGCACACACAGGCACACACAGGCACACACATGCCACGACCACTCACACAGGCACACACAGGCACTATACACATACAAACCACACACGTGCAAACCCGCTCACAGCCCAGCCAACCCCTTGTGGAGCTCCGAGGGAAACAGAAGAGCCGCTCTCCTCCCTGTCCTCCACTCACGGCCCTCAGTCCGTCCCTCTGGTTCTTGGGGCTGCTGGAGTGGCTCCCTGCCTCAGCATGGCCAGCCCTGGCCTGTGGCTGACTTGAGGGACTGCAGTTGGAGCCCTGCAGTTTAGGGAGAGGAGGGCCACCCAGAGGGCGGGGAGCCCAGCTGCTCCTCCACCGGACAGCAGCTCTCCGGTCAGAGCAGCAGCTTGGGGAGGGGGGAGCACCAGGTGGGGGACACCAGGTGGCTGGCCAAGCCCTCGGGGCTTAGCTTGCGCCCTGCTGAGCTGCAAGAGCAGAAGCCAGATCCAGATCCGCTCAGAAGCCAGGCTGGCTCTGGGGTCAGAGCAGGCAGGGCACCCTCAGGGACAGGGACATCCACCCGAGTGCTCAGGATGCCTGATCTCCATGGCACCAGACAGCACTGGGATTGGGGGGACATAGACAGGGAAGGGACTTGGCCCCAAGTGGGAGGGAGCTAGGGGGAGGCGCTGAGGTTGGCTAGATACTGCAGATAACCCTGCCTCCCGGGAACAGGTTCAAGTCCAGTGTTGGCGCTCACTGATGTCTCCTAGGATCACGTAGATCCTAATGTCCCCTGCACCTCACCTTGGGATTTCAAAATGACATAAGGCTCAGGGGAGTCCTCCCATAGCCTGTCCCCATGCCACCTTCTTGACTGAGCCCTGGTCCTCCCCACCTGACCCCCATCTGCTGTCCCTGCTCCTGTTTATTACTCCCGGTCACCTGGAATGTGTGGTTATCTCATTCACTTGGGTGTGCCACCTAGCAGGACGGGCACATCACAGGCCCTCGGGAAACATCTGTGGGGAAAACAAAGAAGAGAGAGAAGCCGCAGAGGCGCTGCCCTGCCTGGGAGAATGTGGGACAAATGCTGGCCCTGCCCCCGTCCTGGTCTGCAGCAGTCCCAATCTCACCCTCTGGGAGCAGACCAGGACTTGGGCAGGGCCCGGTCCTGGGTGCTACGACAAGGACGAGCTACAAGGTGTGGATGGCTTTCTCACTCAGAGCAGGAAGTTTCCAGACAGATCTCTCTTTCCACGGCTGCTGGCTCTGCCTCTAAGTCCCCATTGGGTTCTGGCACTCAGCAGGAGAGGGACAGGCCGGGCATCCTTCATGCGTATTTCAGAGATACCTAGATGCCACCTGCTTCTGTAAAGTGCAGACAGGGCTGCACCCATCTCTGAGGACGAGAGCCTGCATGAACCTTCCTGCACTGAGAACTTCCAGGCTCCCGTCTTGCTCCCAGCCAAACTCTCTGCTGCTACCTATGAGATCTGCCACCATCCGGCCTCTGCCCTGACCCCATTCCCCACTAGGCACTCCCTGCTCCCGGGATCCAGCCCCCTGCGCCTCCTATCTTCACAGCAGGGACCTCATCAGTGCTTTCATGCACGGCTCGGGCAGACTGGGACGGTCCCCCAGGTGAGCTCAGGACCCTCACCTTCTGCTCCAGCTCTTCTCGCCCACCCCCTCCTGGAGGCTAGCTGCCCACCCTTACCCCTTTGCCTGCTTATTTTCTACGTAGCACTTTTACCGCCTGACAGTATTAGTATGACTATTTGGTACCGGGGATGGAACCCAGGGATGCTTTACCACTGAGATACATCCCCAACCCTTCCTTTTTTTTTTTTTTTTTTTTTTNCCCTTCCTTTTTTTTTTTTTTTTTTTGAGACAGGGTCTCACTGAATTGCTGAGGCTGGCCTGGAACACGCAAACCTCCTGGCTCAGCCTCCTGAGTCACTGAGATCACAGGCATGGGCCACTGTGCCTGGCTCTGATGTATTGTATTTTTATTTATTTGTTTTTGTCCTCTTCCCCCTACCCGACTTGAATGAGTGCAGGAGGGTAGGCTTATGTCTGTTTTGCTCACTGCCGGGTCTCCTCTCTCGCTAGAACAGTGCTGGCACACAGTGGGTGCCCTGGCAATATTCATGAATTGAACAAGGAGAGTAGTAGAAAGTGTCTACTCAGCAAGTACTGGCATATAAAAGGCGCTCAGTAGATGTCCTGGCTGGAGTCCTGTGCAGAGGGCTGGCAGATTTAGCAAGTAAAAATATAGGCTGTCCATTCCGTTAGTGACCAGTACTAGGTAACCACCTGGTGGTCATCTGACCTCGTATGTAACGGGGCGTCCTCTCCTCATGGGGCCATCCAACCTGTGCTGCCCAGGCCTCCTGGTATCTTTCTCTCCCTGTCCTCAGAGATCCTGCTGTGCTGTGACCCAGCTGAAAAGATTGGAATTCCCAGCGGCCTTGTAGGAAGGCAGTGTCCCCAGAGACGGTCTGGGGAGTGCAGTGTCCAGCTTGCCCCGCTTGGGGAAAGCACCACCTCCTGCCCTGTTGCCCAGGAGCGTGTCCCCTGCAGCCAGCCCTGGGGTTGTCCCCAGCATTGCAACTCTGTTCAGAACCAGATGTGCCTGATTGAAGGCTGTGAGATCAGAGTCTGATGAAGTCACGGCAGGAAAGTGCTGGAAGCCGGAAGGCGACCCACACCCTCTGAACCTCCCACCGCGATCCCTCCCCAGGCAGCAGCATTCGGCTTGCGGCTTGCGTGTTGGAGCCGAGGCCTTTTCAGGAATATTCTGTTTCCCTTCCCACCCTGCTCTCACCCTGGCCTCCAGATGGTCCAGGGAAAAGCAGGCTCTCTGCAGGAGGCTGAAGGCCGCACCACAGCTGGCTTCCTGAGACCTCCCTTCCCCGAGGCGGCACCACGCCTGCTCAGAGGCTCCGCTCTCCCTTCAGCGCCACCCCTCTGCAACCAATCAGAGACTGGGTGGGAAGGCCAGAGAGACCAAGAGCAGGGCCACTGTCCCAGAATCCCTGGGAATCAAGGAGCCCGCAGAGCCCTGAGCCCCTCGAGGACCTCCCAGGTCAGAATTCCTGGGCTGGGGCCTGGGAATATGCCAAGCGTGGTCACAAGTCCACAAACCTCCAGGTGAGGGGACGTCAGTAGGACAGAAGCAGGGCAAGTCTGTTAAAGGAGCCGGGTCTCTGGGACTAGCAGGCTCCTCCACCTGGGCCCAGGCCTTGGCCTCACAGCTCCTTCCTTTTCTGCCCGGCCAACAAGCCTGTGCTGGGCTCCCCCATGCAGAGGGAGCCTGGGTGCCCAGGCAGGGGAACCCACAGGTCCTCCAGAAGAAAGGCCACTCTACGAGGTCTTAAGCTGGAAGGGTGTGTGGTCGAGGGGAACAGCATGGGCAAAGGATGGACTTGGAAGATTAAGACTGTGCCGCTGGGAGGTCCAGAGGACGGCAGGGCAGGCTGCTGCCCAAGAGTCACGCTGGAGAGTTGGCTTCATGCCGCAGGTTGGGGAACCCCAACTTTGAAACATACAAATCGCTCAGAGAATGTCCAGTTAAACATAACTGCTGACTTCAGCTTCCAGTGAGCACTATTAAGGTGATGATCAAGTTCAAAAATCCAAGTTTAGAGGACCCAGGTCCCTTGCAAGGCAGCAGCAAGGCAGAGGGAGCAAAACCAAGGAGAGAAATTGGAAGAAAATCAGAATATAGTAAGTATGTTAGGTTCCCTGGCCAGCCCTGCCCACTAAGCTACCACTACCCCACAGAAGGCAACAAGAGTTTATTTATTGGAGATTTTGAAGACATTCTGGAATTGAAGCTTGCAAAGTACTGGCATATAAAAGGCGCTCAATAGATGTCCTGGCTGGAATCCTGTGCAGAGGGCTGGCAGATTTAGCAAGTAAAAATATAGGCTGTCCACTCGTTAGTGACCAGTACTAGGTAACCACCTGGTGGTCATCTGATCTCGTATTTAACAGGGCGTCCTCTCTTCATGGGGTCATCCAACCTGTGCAGGAGCACAGTGGAAAGGCAAGGGTGAAGGGTGAGAGGCTAGGCAAAAGTGTCACCATGGCTGTAGGGTGCTCTGCCTGTTCCCCATGCCCTGGCAGCAGGGCTCATACCCTGAGAGCAGGAGATTAGAGGAAGAGTTACAGGAGAGATGGACCCGTCCCCAAATAAATGCCTGCAGGTGACACATTGGGAAGCACCTTTAATAGAAAAAAGTCTGTGATTGCCTAATGACCCTCTATGGCACAGACCAGGCAATGAGGAGAGGAACTATATAAGGAGCAGAAGAAAGAAAAACTAATCAACCTCCACAGAGAGACTCGAGAAGGCGCTGCCTTCTAGAAACGAACAGGTGCTAGTTTTAAACACCCTTAGGCAAAAAAGAATTCCTGCAAATTAAAACCACAGCCAAAAGGAAAAGCTGAATAGAAGAGTTGGACGCTAAAATCTCCTTGAAAGATGGGAAAAGGAGAGGAAAGTAAATAAAGCGATTATTCTAGGAGCCTGACATCAGGAATTTCAGAAGGTTGAAAGACCAGTTAACCAAACAAGATGCAGCAAAGTATGTGGGGCCCGTTTTTGTTTTTGTTTAAGTAACAGTCAAATTTGCAGAACTGAAAGGCCCAGCTCTCCCAGATGAAGGCCCACCCCTGGCCTGGCACAGTGGTTGCAGAGCCGTGTGGTCCCTGGACAGCAGCGCCGTCCCTCCCTCCAGGGGACTGAAGCACCGTACGTCTGGAGAACCACTGGCCCAGAACAGAAAGCACACATTTAAGAAAGCCCAAAGCACCTGGGACAGGCGAGGTCCTAAAATGCTTCCAGAAACATAAAGAAAGCCCTCATCCAAGGGGATAAGAGCATCATTGATCTCCACAGCAGCCCTGGATGGGCATGTTTTCCACCTGAATGAACACAGGTGAAGGTAGAGGAGACACATGGTTCAGACCCGTAAGGAAGGTGCTCTCTAATACTTCACGGCTCTCATGCATCCTTTCTTAAGGTGCTGCTAGATGTGTACCTTGAAATGAGGGAGCAAGTTAGTAAACTAAGAAATAGGAGCACGTGGGATCCAGGAAATGGAGGGGGGAGGACACTGAGTTAAAAGGGAAGCGAAGGGAATGCCCAAGAAGATGGCCGACACTTTAGATTAGATCCTGCGAGTGTCTAGGAGCGCTAGAGTGCCAGGTGCTGGGTAAACATGGTGCACCAGCCACTCTCCTCAGAGAACTTAGAGTCTTGTGGGGGAGACTGATGACTGCACCCCATTTCAGTGCAATGCGGCAAGTGCCTTTATAGGAGAGGCAGCAAGGGGGGCACCTAACCCAAACTTGGAGATCAGAAAGTCATCATGGAGCTTGAGCCCCAGGACAGGACCAGAACAGGGCCAGGCCAAGGACAGCCGTGAGCCGTCCAGCCCGCCATTATCCATAACCAACCTCATCTGCAATCTTAACCCCGGGCCGCCTCCTTCCTCTAGAATCTCCCTCCATCAACTCTTTAAAAACAGACTCTGTGTAGCCAGGTGTGGTGGTGCACACCTGTAATCCCAGCGACTCAGGAGGCAGAAGTAGAGGATCACAGGATCGAGGCCAGCCTGGCCAACTTAGAAAGACCAGTCTCCAAAAAATAAAAAGGGGCTGGGGATATAACTCAGTGGTCGAGTGTCCCTGGGTTCAGTCCCCAGAACAGGGGGTGGGGTGGGGTTACTATGAGAAGATTATCAAAACTGGTTCAAGATAAAACAAAAATTCTGAATAGATTTATAACTAATGGTTGAATTAGTAATTTTAAAGCTTCCTACAAAGAAAAGCTCAGGCCCAGGTGACTTCATCAGTGCATGCCACCAGAGAAAAATGAAAAGAATGATTCTCAGTCCTTCACAAATTAGGGTTAAGGTTAATTCACAAATTCCTCCAAAAAAACAGAAAAAGAAGGATGTTCTGGTTTGGATCTGGGCCGTCCCCTCCAAAGCTCATGTTGTAGAAGCACGTTTTAGGCAATGTTCAGAGATGAGCCGATTGGACTGTGAGGGCTGTAATCCCATCAGTGGATTAATCCATTTGATGGATTAGTAATTCGAATGGGCTACTGGGTGGTAATGGTAGGCAGGCGGGACCATGGCTGGAGGAAGTAGGTCACTGGGGGTATGGCCTTGGGGACTCTTTCTGTCCCTGGCCCCTGCCCCACTCCACCCCCTCTCTCTTTCTCTGCTTCCTGGCTGCCCTGAGGAGAGCAGATCTCCTCTAACAGCCCTCCCCTCAGGCCCGGAGCAATGGAGTTAGCAGACCATGGACCATGACACTGAGCCAAAATAAACTTTTCCTTCTGTAAGTTGTTCTTGTCCAATATTTTGGTTATAGTGGCACAAAGCTAACTAACACAAAGGAGTACTGCCCAATTCAATTCTGAGGCCACTAGTATCATCCGAATGCCAAAACCATACAGAGACCTCAAAAGAGAAGCCAACTACACACTAATATCCCTTATGAATGGCAATGCCAATGTCCTCAGCCAAACACCACATGGAACCCAGGAATATGTACATACACCAAGACCAAGGGCCATTTATCTTAGGAACCCAAGGTTGCTTCAACATATGAAAGTCACTCAGGTAATGCACCACAATAATAGAATACAGGTCAAAAGCACCACTTGATGACCTCAATAGACACAGAAGAAACATTCAACAAAATCGCACACTCTCTCAAGATGAAAACACTCAATAAAGTAGACACAGAAGGGAGCTTCCTCGCCTGATAAAGGACCTCCGCGAAAAACTCTCAGCCCACACCATGTTCAACGTTGGAAGACTAGATGCAGGCCCCGCAGATCAGGAGCAAGAGAATAACTCACCTAGCCCCTCCACTCAGCAGGTACTGAGGCCTGACCATGGAAGACAAGCAAAAATAAAGACATCAATAAGTGGAATCCATTGAAAAAGAAGTAAAACCATCTCTATTCACAGATAACATGATCTTGTGCAAAGAAAATTCTAAGGAATCCACCAAGGGAAAAAAATAAATAAAACAATAAAAGACATAAGGCTAGAAAAAAATATTTTAAAAGCTATAAGATGAAGAAACAAATTTAGCAATATTTCAGGACACAAGATCAATGTACAAAAATAAATCATGCTTTTCATACACTAGTAATGAACCATCCAAAATGAAATTAATAAAATGATTCCAATTTATAACATCATCCCAAAAAAGTACTTGGGTATAAATTTTACAAAAGAAATGCAAGACTGGTCCCTGAAAAACTACAAAATATGGTCAAAAGAAATGAAAGACCTGAATAAATGGAAAGCTCTCCCAATGTCTCAGATCAGAAGGCTCAAGGCTGTTAAGATGACTCTTCCTGAAGTCCTATAGACACAGTGTAACCCATCAAAATCCCATCTTGTTTTTGTGCAGAAATCGTTAAGCCGATTCTAAAATTCATGTGGAAATACAAGGGACTTGGAACAGTCAAACAAACCTGATAAAGAACAAAGTTGGAAGAGTCATGCTCCTAGATTTTAAGTCTTACTACAAAAGCCACAGTAATCAAGACAATGTGGAGCTGGCACAGGACACAGGCATATAGGTCAATGGGACAGAATCGAGAGAGTCCAGAACTAACAACATTTAGATCCGATCGATCTTTGATAATGAAGCCAAGGTAATTCACTGGAGTACGAATTGGTTTTTCAATAAATGATGCTGAAACAACTGGACACACACATTCAAAAGAAATTAACTGGGGCACCCGCCTCACACCAAATACAAAAATTAAAATGAATCAGACTTGAATGTAAGAGAGAAAACTATAAAACTCATATAAAAAATGGGTATAAACCTTCATGATCCCTGGATAGGTAATAATTTCATAGATATGACACCAAACTACAAATTATAATCAATTGGAATTAATGAAATGTATTGTTTTAAAATTTACAGTGCTAGGGATTGAAACTTTGGCCTCACGCATGCTAGGGAAGTGTTCTACAGCTAAGTCTCATTCCTAGCCTTGAAATTCATCAAAATTTTATAAAAGACACCATTAAGAAAATGAAGATACCTTGAAGAATGGGAGAAAATATTTGCAAATCTATCTCATAAGGGTCTTGTATACAGAATATGCAAAAGAATCTTACAATTCAATAATACAAGACAAATAACTCAATTAAAAGTGGGCAAATAATATGAATAGACACTTCTCCAAAGAAGATAAACAAATGCCCAATACAGTAAGTACATGAAAATATGCTCAACATCATTAGCGAGTAGGGGAATGCCGGTCAAAATCACAGTGGGGTAGCATCTCACCTTTGTGAGGAGGACTATAATAAACACAGGTGGGTGATAAGCAGTGTTGGGAGGATGGAGAAGAACTGGACTCTCATACTTGCTGGTAGAATTGTACAACTGTGCAGCTGCTTTGGGAAATAGTCTCATAGTTCCTTCAATATTAAACATAGAGTACCATGTGACCCAGTATTTCCACTCCTAAATATACACACCAGAGAAAAGTAAACATTTAATAAAAAAAGAAAAAATCATGTAAACATAAAGAAAAAAAAACCTTGGATGGATGTGAATGTTCACAGCAATATGATTTATAACAGCCCCAAAGAAGAATAACACAGATGTCTATCAACCTGAGAACGGGCCTCAGAGACAGGCCCAAGTGAGACACACCTGGAAAGACAAACTTGCAAAGATCCGCAGCCCAAGAAGAGCGGCTGAGTAGGGGACAGTTGGTGCTCAGGGGTCCAGAGGGCGGCCACTCCCAGGATTATGGTGTTAAATAACATGGATCCCTGAGTTGGAAACCCCCATCCTCTGTCTCCCCTTTTCTCTTCGGGGAGACTTCTAGATCCCCCTCTGGACTGGGAGAAGCCTGGGCTTCTCTTGCAGCTGAGAGGCACGTGGACATTGCCCAGCTGGCCCACGTCACAAAGAAACCGGCCCAGCAGGGACAGCGTCTCCAGGACCCTTGACCGCAGCCTCACTCCCAGAGCGAGGCGCACCCAGCAGGGGTACCACTTGCCAAACTCGAGGAAGGGACTGCCAAGGGGAGATTTTGTGCCGAAGCAGGGATGAAAGCCTGAAGCCTACGTGGCTGCTCTGTGGATGTCCCCGGCTGCAGGGGCGAGGCCTGTGGAGCAGAGTGCCCAGAGCACAGGGTGGCAGACCCCAAGGCAGCAAAGTCAGCTGGGGAGCAGGACCATAGACAGCCCAGGCTCAGGAACCAGGGCTGCTGAAGGGAGAGGGGACGGGGCGGGGGCGGCGGGGAGATGGTGCAGGCAGCCAACCAAATGTGACAGCAGGCCTGGGACCTGGACACAGTGACAGCCCAGCTCTGAGCCACTCGACAGAGGGGCTGGAACCAGAAGCCCCAGCCCCATTGCTCAGTGGTGCGATGGGCTGGTGGTTGCCAGCACCTAGTAGGTGCTCACTAGAGGGCTCTGTCCTGCTGGGGCAGCCTCGGCTCCTCAAATGAAAGCATCTCCCGGCCTCCTCCTTCCTGCTCCGTCGCCTGGGCCTCCTCATGGCCCACCTTGCCCACATGGGGCCTCCCACTGGGCCAGCCCTGCGTTTCTCCTCCTACTCAGCCGCCAGGGAAGCAGCCACTTCCTGCAAACCTCTTCTCACGTCACTCGGCCCCACTGATCAATATTAACGAGGACAATAACCAGGGCTTATCCGGCAGCTGTCGTAGCCAGATGTTGCAACGCGCACTCCCCTGTCACCTTTCAGAAGCTCATGGCTGCCCAGGAAGGGCCTGGGTGGGCACCCCCAAGGAACCCAGCTCCTTCCGCAGGCCAGGCGTTCCCAGGGGACTCCCTGGGCCTGCGGCAGCTCCCCGCGGGGGCAGTTGACCTCCACGTAGTCTGGCTCTGGAGCTGTACTGGGCTGGCCTTGGGCCTCGCAGCCCTCCGTGGCCTCGGCTTTCCTGTCCACAGGACAAGGGAACTGGAGGAGCCAGGTGCCCCTGGGCTCCCTCTCACCGCCCCCCGCTCTGTGATTCTGCCCTGAGTGACAGTAGCTGGAGCGCTTCACGTGCTTACGGGAGTCCTCATTTCCTCGCTTCCATTAATACAGACTCATATTTTTAACATCCTCCAGTGCCCTCAATTTGTTTTCTCATTTTCATCCTCATTTCAATTACCCCTTGGGACTTGGAACCTAATTTTAGCGAAGGTCAAATGCAGTTTCCTGGGCCGCCTCCTTTCCGTACCTTCACCTTTGCAGAGCAGAGAACAGCAGGATGCTCTGGACTATTTCTGTCCCCTGACATCTGGGCTTAGGTGGGGGCCCAGACTTGGCAAGGAAAATGCTCACCTGACCTCCACGTGGAATCTGGCTGGTGGTGGTGGTCTGGGTGCCCGTTAGGTCCCACATCACTAGACAGGGACCCAGAGCTGCCAGAGTGCTGGGGTATCTGCTGCAACCTCCCACTTGTATTTATGGAAACCGAGGCCCTGAGGCGACTCGGTTCTATGAGGACGCCAAGATTCAGCTGAATTTTGAGCCTCAGTTCTGTGACTTAGCCCCAAGAGCACCAAAAGGAGAGGGGGGTTGTTCCCGGTACACGCAGGCTCCAGGCTGCCGCCACACAACACAGCGCTGTCTCGTAGGCAGGAGACCCAGCACCCCCTTGGCTTTTCCTCAGAGCAGGCTCAGGATGGGCCTGGCATGGAGATAGGTAGAAATCAGTGGTTCATGCATGTCACGGCAAGGTGCGGGTCCAATCTGCCCTTGGTAGAGCTGTACATGAACTTGAGTGTTATTAGGAACATCAGGTTGGATACCAAGTGCCCTTGTTTGAGCTGGTTCACAAGAATCCCCTGTATCAAGAAAAAGAGGCCACTGGACAGGAAGCAGAGGCTTGGAAGGGGTGGAGGGCAGTGGAGAGGGTTTAGGTGACTGGCCAAGGCATAGTTGCAAGAGCACCAGTTTCATCAAGTGGCCCGTCTGGCCTTGGTGTGGACTGTGAGGATGATGTCGTGAAGCACCAAACTCTAGACCCCTCTGTCCCTGACTTGACCTCACCCTCACCCCAGCCAGGCACCTTCAGTGGCCACGGGCAGTCTACAGGGACTTGCAGGTCAGCTCTCCCCCGTCTCCAACCCTCACGGCCTCCACCCACAGCCCAGACCAGGACTCCTTCCCTCATGACTGCCCGGGCCACCTTGTGTGTGTGAGTAGGCGAGGCTTGCAGCCGCTGGCTGATCCACAGTTACTGGAGCTGCTGGAGAAGGGAGGGGGCTCAGGCTCCCCACCTGGAGAGGATCATTGGCTGCTCAGCTTGTGGAAGGGCCTGGGACCCCCCCAGCCAGGTCTGCGAGGGAAGGGCTCCCGGAGTAGTAAGCAGGAAGTGACCTTAAAGAGAGAATGCCTGCTCCCAGGCCCAGACAGCTGCGCACAAGGAGGGAGCAGGGTCCACAGTGCCTGTGTCAGCCCGGCTGAGCCCATCTCAAACATTGCCTCCTGGGGACCTCCCACCCCTCAGGTGATAATAGTCACCTGGACACACGGGTGGGTGGACACTCCAAGCAGGCAGGGGAAAGGGGGCCAGGAAAGAGGCCTGGGATGGCATAGCTTCAACCTCAGCTTCTCTGGTGGGGACAGTCTCGAAGCCCACTCTCTCCAGGTCCCTCCCTCTCCCGCCCTCAGCCGGGCTCCACGCCTCCCTTCTACCTGGAGATGCTGCCTCAGGACCCGTGTGCTGGCCTCCCCGTCCTGTCTCCCAAGACTTCCCGGCAACACCTTGACCTCAGTCTCCGCCCTCCACATCTCCGGTGTGGAGTTTAAAGGTGCCTGTGTGATCGTGCAGGTGAGTAAATGTGTGTGGATGGAGGGCTCATGCACCTGGGTGTGTGGGGGTTTGTGTGTACGTGTGTCTGCACGTGCTCTATGAGGCCTTCTGAGAGCCAGGGGTCCCCTGGATGCACACACCAGGGTTGATGGGACTTCACAGGGAGGCCAACGTCAGCAGCCTCATTTGACCCTGGAGGATGCTTGCTGAAGGCCCCTCCCCTCCCCGTGCTGCTTGGTGTACCGGGTTCTTCTCGCTACGGCGTCAGTGGGGTATGTGTTGGTGAGTGTGACCATAGTGTCTGCTGACGGGTCCTCAGTCATCCACCAGGTTGTGGAACCTGGCACCGTGAGACCACCGGGGAAGGGACAGAGTGTTCCTAAGGGAGTCGCTGCCTCCTTTGAACCATTCCCCTGGAAAGTCAGTGTCCTCCAGGGCAGGCCATGCTCACCCCCTGGAGTCCCTTGCACTAGCCTGGCACTTCACACACGAGGCTCTCAATGGCTCTAGGCTGGGCCTGAGGCATGTGGGTGCATGTCCCCTCCCACCAGCACTGGAGTAGGACCTGCCTCTTCGCAGCAGGGGGCCTCATGTTGGGGCCAGCCTCTCTGAGGGACAGGGTACAGGGTGGGAGGGGTTCACACTGAGGACAGAGGCTCTAGTGGCTTGGCACAGGTGCTTCTCCCTGGGGGGGCCATCACCTTCACCCCTGGGGCACCTTCGGAAAGGTCAGCATGAACCCACGATTGCTCTGGGCTGGGCAGGCGTCATGGAAATTTCCTCCCGTGACTCCGCTTCCCAGAGTAGCCTGCCCTCACTGCTCCCGCCCCTTGCCGCAGCCCAGCTTCCTAATTGCACGGAGCCCATGAAAGCTTTTCAGAGCCTCTGGGATCTTTTGGCTATTTTTGCCTTCCATTTGGAAGAGAAGTAAGTGGGTACGGAGGTGTGACCTGAGCACCCTGGGGCGGGGTAGGGGGGAAGCCTGAGAAGGGGGATACCCTCCCTCACCCTCCTGTCAGACCTCTGAAGAGACCCCAAGGAGGCCACCCCCTGAAGCCTGGGCCACCAGAAGACCCTGCAAAAAGCTGGGTCTGTGGAGGAAGGGGACATTATGGGACTTTATGGGAATCCACCAAAGAGGAAAGTTCATTTGGGAACCAAGATATCTCATTAGCCAGTCCTCCATCCAGTGAATTATCTCCCCCATGGGCGGGTGAGAAAGGAAGGCCCAGCCCCAAAACTCTGGTGGTAGGCCTATGCTCCTTCCTGCCTCGCCCAGCTCTGGGCCTCTGAGGAACACAGAGCCTCGTCCCCTTGACCTTCCTCTACAAGAGCTGGGTGGAAGGGCTCCTTTGGACCATTCCCCTGGAAAGCCAGGGTCCTCAGGGGCAGGCCAGCTCACCCCCTGGAGTTCCTCCCGCTAACCTGCAGGACGGCAGACACCTACAGACTCTCAGCCCCCAGGCTCAGAACTGATGAAAGACAGAGCCAAACACTATCCTAGACAAACCAAGGCCACCAATGTGGCCCATGGTGATAGGACATGGAAAGAATCATCCACCCTGAGACCCCGCCAGAGGGTCTGCAAGGTCGAGCAGGTAGGGAGAGTCAGGGCCAAAGAGACATCCCTATGACTGACAGCCACAGTCCATCCAAGAGGGCAGAACTTCTGACGGCTCCGCCTCCAACTATGCCCCCAACTATGCATGTCCCTGAGCAAGTCACAAACCCCCTCTGAGCATCAGTGTTCTTACCAGCAGAGAGAAGGGTGGAATCGAAAGACCTCAGCTATACTGCCTTTAAAGACAGGAGAAAAGTGGTCTCATCTCTGGGGAGGGGACTGTGGGCATGGCCCTTATTCTGGCTTTCATTGCCTTGGGGTCGTGTAGGTGTGGCTGGACTTCCCATCAGACTCAGAGGGCCCAGGTGAGGAACAGGCAGGCAGCGGTATGTGGGGGTGGGCATGGTCAACCCCGGGTGCTATCCAGTGCACAGAGCACGTCTCCTGCTGTTAGACAGAGGCAGCTCTGAAAGACCCAGATCCTTCCAGAGGACTGGTCACCAGGCCTTGTCAGCAGGTCAGAAAGCCTGCAGCTGCAGAGGAACCTAGAGACCCCCTCCACCTCTCCACACCCTTTGTAGAGGAAGAAGAGTGACTTCCCAAAGTCAGTAGTGAGACCCCGTCTCGAGCAGATTTCCTCCATCCCAGAGACTCTGCCAGGGGTTCCCTCAGTGTGTCCTAGGAGGCAGGGTCAGTGCTGGAGGAAGCCCAACCCTGGGCAGCCCCTGTGTGCACAGAGGAAGCGCAGGTGGAATGATGTCAAGGTCGAGTGCTGGGGTAGCTCTATCTCACACCAGGTGGGTGACCTTGGACAAGGTCCTTGAAAATGGGAAGAACAAAACCCACTTCTGGGAGCAAGTGGGCGGCCTTGGAAAGCCCTGGCGCCTGGGTGGACGCAGAGAGTGAGCTCGCAGCTGTGCTGTTGAGGAAGCGTCCAGAGCAGAGGCCACACCTTCCGGCTGGCCAGCTCCTCCTCAAACAGGCGGCAAGAAGGAAAGGACATTCAACCTCTGGCTGGCCCACAGGGGCGCCCTGTCCACCGCAAAGGCTGGCCAGCAGGCTAGGCCAAGGGCAGCTACTGGCCACCTATTTTGACTCCTGCCAGCTGAGGCTGAGCCTTGGTGCCCAGGGCACAGGAACAGGCTACAGAAAAGCAAGAGGTGACCTGGATGTTTCCACAGATCTGTGCACAAGACCACCAGGGCCAGGGCCCTCCAGTCCCACGCCAATGCCACCTCTACTGCCACCTAGGAGAGGAGGAGGAGTCTGCGTGATGGCATTTCGCTTTCATGCCATGCAAACTCCCTCCCCACCCCTCCCTCTGATGGTGGGAGACTTCACACTCCTCCAATGAGACCACTCAGTCGCACACGCCCAGGCGGGCTGGCAACATTATCTATAAAGAGAATTGTCTCTGGATTGGGGACTAAAACTAGAAAGCATTTGGTTTGATAAATATCACCTACCTGAGGCATTTTCAGAAACATATGCAGCGGCAGCCCAACCAACAAACCACGTCAAAGGAAGCCAGCGTCAGGCTGCCCTGTAAGTAATGGCTTTGTACTTTTCCAGGATGCTCCTGCAATGGCCCCCTGGGGACCCATTGCCGAGCCCCGCATGACTCACTGCACCGCAGCAGCCCTTACCTGAGCTCTGCCAAGACGCTCAGCTACAAGACTGCATGTTTCTGGACGCTATTCTCTTTGGGTTGGGACCTGCCTTCCACAGCGAAGGGACCCCACACTCCAGCTCATTCCCAACAGACTTAAACTGTGGATGGAGGGGCTGCCTCCTCCTGTCGCCAACGCCTCCCGTGGATCTGACATTCATCTCAGTCCCTAGGGGCTCCGGGTACCATGAGTTAGTCGGAGGTGGCTGAAGAGGAGTGGGAGGCACCTCGCCATGTCTGGCTAAGCTGGTTGTGGGTCCTGCTCTGCCTATGATGGAGATGAGTCCAGGTCCCCAAGTCAGACGGCGAGGGAGGGGGGCTAGGTGAGGCTGTGTCCTCCAGTGGGAGCAGGCAGGTCAGGCCCCGTTGGTCTATCCTTGGGCTGGGCTGCCCCTGAAGGACATCCAGAGGAAGGGCCATCTCCTGAGCTAGCTGGCTGTGACTCCTGGGTGGCAATGGGGAGCAGGGGATCAGAGACGCAGGGAGCCCTGGGGAGGCAGGAGGGACGGGGCAGGTGCCAGGGCAGATGGGAGGGTAGTGCTGATTGTACTGGGAAAAGCCAGACTGGGGGACTCGGTCTGAGGCAGAGAACAAGGGGCAGCTGACCTCCTGGGAGTAGCACCCTCCTCCCCTTTCCCAGCCCTGTCCCCAAGACTACAGGGTGTCCTGTGACCCTTCATTTAGGCAGAACCCTTCAGAGCAGCTGAGATATAATAGAAACCAAGGTGGACTTTGTTTTAGGCCCTGGAATTGAGCATCAAAACAGGGTCCTTTTGAGAAGGAAAAAGGGCACTCTCTTGTTGACTTGGTAATAGACATAAACCAGAACCTTCTAAGACTTGGGGTCATGTGCTAGAAGACCAGTCCTAGCAGTGGCTCGTTCACTGCCCTGTGCCCCATGACCAGAGATGTCAGTCATGCCTGGTGTCCACCTGGGAAGCCTTCCCAGCGTCATCGCCCAGGCCATTCCCAACAACACTTCAGGTGGAAGAGGCCTGGCCCCTCCCAATTATGGAGGAGGAAACTTGAGACCCCAAGAAGTTGAAGGACTTGCCTGCTGTCCCACAGCAGCACCAAAACCAGAACCGGACCTCTGGAGCCCAGTCCAAGCTAAAGCCCCCAGACACTGTGACTACTGAGCAGTTCCCACACTCCAGGGAGGGGCCCACAGCCCTGTTCGCTGACCCACTTGACCTTCGTCCAAAGAGTGGGTATTACGTTCTCCACTTTCAGCGAAGGAAACGAAGACCCCAGAGTTGAATCAACAGCTCTAAGGCCAAGAGGGGATTAGGACCTCATCTGCCCAACTTCAGCCAGATCCTGGCTCTACAACCACAGCCTCCCTGAAGGATGTCCCCTGAAAGTAGGGAGGGTCTGGCTTAGAGCCCAGCAGAGGGAAAGCCCACCTGGAGAGTTTGGTGAGGTGAGGTCAGTAGACCCTGCTGGCTGGGTCAGGGAATCCTCCCTGAGGTGACTAACCCAGAGCGACCTCTCCTCTGCCTGCAGGGCGTGGCCCACTGACCCCCTCTGGGGACGACTGTCCCTTGAACCTAGGGCCAGCCTGTGGTTCCCCCTTCTGGTCCTCTGCAGCGAGGCCGCTCACAGTCCATGGCTTGGGGAAGGCACAGCCTCTTTCCAGCCCCAAGGATGACTAAGTGGGCGAGTCCCATCTTCCCCAGCAGCAAGAACACGAGGGCCACAGGAGAAGCTCTTTCCAAAAGACCCAGTGGGGCAGGACAAGAGGGACCATGCTCCGCCTCTGGGCAGCCCAAGAGAAGCCCTGCTGGCTGGGTCCCTGAGCCCCTCCCACCCACAGGACCTCCTGCACCTGGCCCCTCAGCCCAGACCCTCCTTCCTTAGGAGCCCCCTCCCACCCATGGCCACCATCCACGTGAGGCCCCTTCAGCCTCTGCCACCTGTGCTCCCCGGATGCTCCTGATCAGGGCATCCAAAGTCAAGGCCGAGATCTGTGGTCATCTACGCCTGACGGTTCCTGGAGACCACAGGCTAGACACCTTTCCTCCTGGCGCAGCTCGGGCTTGGGCCCCTGTGGCAGGATCACCTCCGTCACTGCTCTTCCTCCTGGCTAGAGCCCGGCTGGCATTAAAGGAGGGGCCAAAGCCACGAGCAGGGCCTTCTAGGGTGGTCTTCCAGGGTGGCCTTCTAGGGTGGCAGGGCTGCCCCAACAAGGAACTCAGATCCCAGCTTCTTCTTTCCCACTCCTCACATCCCCACAGGAATCACAGCGTCACCTTGAGGCCTGCAGGCATTGAATACTGCAGTGCCACAGACACACAGATACACACACACTCATACCTACACACACTCATACCCACTCACAAATGTTCATACACATAACACGCTCTCACTCATACACACATGCACACACACAAACATTACATGCACAACACTCGCACAATCATGAATATGCACACACACAGCACTCACATACACATGCACACTTGTAACATACTCATGCACACAACACACACACTCACCAATACTCATACTCTCACACACACTCTCAAGCATGCATATACCCAACACATTCAATACTCGTACATGCCTACAAATTCTCACCCACACTCACTCACACTCACCCCTACTCACTCATACACACACAAGCTCACTCATTTGCACACTCTCAACCTCGGTCTGCTCTGCTCTCCTCCCCCAGCACTGGCCCTCCCTGCTGGCCTAGCTCTCCTTGCCTGGGTCTGACCCCTCCCCTCCCCCTGGAAGGGAGCTCCCTTGGGACAATGGCCCATCCACCCCTGGTGCTTTGAGGTGCCGGGGGAGCTCCAGGGGCAGTGGCCCCTTAGCCCCCATTGCAGGCCAGGGCGCCCTGCTTGGCCTCAGCCTGGCCCCACCCCAGGGGCCCCCAGCTCTGGTTAAGCTGCACCCTGGGCTTCCCAGGCGAAGTGTGAGGATATTTGTTCAGAGCTCTGCTGTTTGCAGAGCACCATCCCAGTTACACTCCTTCCACCTCCCCACAAGGAAGGCAGGATTGTCCTCCTGGACAGGTGGACACTTGTGCATAGGAGCCACCTGGCCTGCCCGGTCCCGCCCGCGTTCCCAGGGCTCTTCAGGGCTGCCAGCGCATACATGAGCAGCACCTCCCGAGGCGGCCCTGACTTCCAAAGTGCTTCCTGGATTTCAGCCAGAGGCACTTCCTTGGCAGCCCCAGAGCCTGCCTGGAGCCCGGGAGCCCGAGTGCACAGAGGTTAGAGGCTCACGGCCTCCTCCAGCCTGAACAGCCAGTTCCTTTGGCTTGTCCCCTGCAACCTGCTTTTCCACTTGGCTGGCCTTGGAGCAGGAAAAAGTAGTATTTCTGGTTTGAGGTTTGGGGAAGGAGGCCTGAAAATTTGGTAATTCTGATGAAAATAACCCAGTGTTAGTTCTCTGCAGTATGACGTTCAAAATTTAAATCTCCTTATGAAATACAAACCAGGGATGGGAAGAAGAAGAAGCAACCTCTGGGAAGCGTTTGCAGGAAGTGCCGAGCATGCTGGGCCTTATTCCCTTTCTTTCTTCTCCCTCCAGGGGCAAGAACGGTGACTAGTTAGGATCACCCAAGCTCTGTGCAAACCGACCCAGGCTGTCTCAGGCTCAGCATCCACAGAGGTTTACTTCTCACTCAGACCTGGCCACAGCAGGTGCTCCCAGTCACAGGAGCCCTTCTCAGAGCAGTGGCTCAGGGAGGGGCCCCAGCTCTTTCCAGCCTGGGACGGCCAGGCACAGGCACAGGGCCAGCTTCTTAACAAGGAACTGCTCACTCCCTCCCCTCGCCGTCAGCGGCTGGAGCTCACTCCCAGGATCGCCCAGCACTGTGGGGAGGCTAAGGAGCCAGCCAGGGAAGATGAGGAAGGGACGGGGACAGCGTGCAGCCCTTCCTACAGGGAGGTGGCCTCTGTCTGAAGATGAATGGCAAGAGGCTCAGGCTGGCCTCCTCTGAACCAGGATGGGACTCAGCTCTCAGAGCCCACCTCCTGCTCCGTCCCCGTCTCTCCAGGCTGCCTGGATTGGAGATGGGGACAGTATTCCTGAGGGCCGCTCTTCTTTAGGGCTCACAGTCCCAAAGAGAACACTCCAAGGCCCAGGAGAACAGTCCTAAACAGGACAGAGAGGAATGGGAAGTGCCACAGCAGCAAGGGCTCAGGAGGACGGCTGCATGCCTCGGGGCACGGGGCACGCAGAAGTCCCTGAACTGACCTCAGGGCCTGAACTTAGGCTTGACCTGGGCGTGCCTTGCTGCTGGTGCAGCCCTCCCTGGGGCAAACTGGGAGCACCAGCTGCAGGCACACGCTTGCCTCTTGGTGGTCAGGCCTCAGTTTCCCCAGCAAGGCCCCCACCCTAATCAGGTCACCTCAAAGAGGAAAATACATTGGCCCCACTCTGACTGCTGGGGCTGCTGCCCAGGAGCAGAGTGCAAACACCCTGCTGGGGTAGGCCCTGGACTGCTCAACCCTCCAGCCCCAGGGCACCCGAGGCCCCCACCTCCCACCCACACTCCTCGGCCCATAGAATCCCAGGCTCAGGGCTTCCTTGCTGAGCAGTTTGAGACAGGGACCCTAGAACCCACAGCTCAGAGGTACACGGTGTCCAGAGGAGGTCCGGTTCCCGCCTCCCCTGTCCGGGCCCTTCTGCTCACACCCTTCCCTCTCTGAGTCCTTCTGTTTAAAAGAAAAAAGGCTGAGCTCAAAGCCCAGGTGGGGAAGGGACTCACCCAAGGTCGCCCGCACCTTAATAAGCCAGGTGTATTTGTGCTGCCCAGGAAAGGTGTGCGTGGCCACGCTCCCCTGATGTCACCGTTTCCATGGCGCTTTTTATTAACCAGGGAGATCAAGAGCCAGTTAAGACTTGGGTAAATAACCAGGCTTGGGCTCAGATGCTGGTTCCCCCAGCTCTCCTCAGAGACCCAGAGGTCTCTTCCCACTGGGCCTAGAGCAGCAGGCCTGGGAGCCGGCCCACCCGTCCTGGCCATCAGGGTGAATGTCCGTACAGGTGTCTCTGCAGCCTCGGTCTCAGACTTGCTGTGCAATAAAATCACCCAGAGAACTGAACCTGCCACTGTGCCCACTCCACTCTGAGGGACAGGCTCAGTCGGTTTGTGATGGGCCCAGACAATTGATTGGAATTTGGTGACCCCAGTGGAAGCCAGGGCTGAAGCCTGCCGAGCTAAACAGGGTCCAACCCCCAATGTGCCATGTTTTCCAGTTTCAATGCCAGGAAGCGCCAAGCTGCCTCATTTGAGCAACCAGCTCACAGTCTCCCAGCGGAATGCCGGCCTCTCAGGAGCCCGGGCAGCTGGCTCCTGCCAGGGACTCGTTGCCCACAGGGCACTTGCACCACGACCTCTCCTGGTTGGAGTAGAACAGAGCAAGAGGGAGCTTCCAGGTTGTCAAAACAAAAAGTCACAAAGCCTGCGTCCTGTGGTTGAGATCCAATTAAAAGTGATTCTTTGGCAAGGGAGATGGGAAGTGGAGCTTTCCTGACAGGGGAAGATGAGGGGAACACAGCGCTGCCCTTCATTAGGGCTCCAACGCAAACAGAGGGCTTAGCGCGGGGGTGTGGGGCGGGGCCATCGACTCTGGAAGCAAATGTCAGGGGAAAGATCTTGGGAGGAAAGAGTAAATTCTGGAAGGCTCCATGTCGCCCGTGGCCTCGCAGGCCAGCACAGGGGTATAAAGCATGAAGACCACCGTGTACCTGCCGTGCCTACCGTCCTCCCCAGCCCCGGAGCCAGGAGAACAGGTCTCGGGCCATCTGTTGAGTCCATGGCCCTGGCGCTGCATCTGCCTTAGGAACATTGACCTTGGAGTTCTGCCCCAACCCCGGGAAAGGGAGTCCAGGGCCAGGGATGTGCAGCTGGAACCGAGTTTTTGGTGTCCTACAGAAAAATGAGAGCAATGTCTGTGGGGCGAGTTTTTCCCAGAGTGTCCAACGTGAAGGGCTGGACTTGGTGCCAAGAGGTCTAACCAGGGCCATTCTTTTATGAAGCGATGTGGGGAACAGATGGTGGTTGCCTATTTCGAAAAATGTCCTCCCTTGGTAGAAAAGCAAAGTTGGAGACCCTCTGCGGCTTCTCTTCTGGCTGGAGGGAAGGGGCCCAATCTGGTGGGAACTGAAGGATCTGCTGAGGGTGGATGTGGTTCAACTTGTTCATTTAGGCAGTGAGGGGACAGCGGCTTGCCCTGGGTCACACGGAGACTCCTCAAGACTGACACTGGGTCAGGAGCACCTGCCGACTCCAGGCTCTGGCCCTTCTAGGTCACCAACTTTGTGTGACTTCCTGTTGCCTCTGTGACAAATTTCCACAAACTGGGTAGCTTGGAACAACACAAATTTGTTGGTAGAACCCTGGGGGCTGAGGCTCAAGGCCCTGTCCCCTCCAGAGACTCAGGGGAAATCCTGCCTTCTCTAGCTTCTGGTATTTGCCTGACTCTTGGTTCACGGCCCAGAGTCACTCTGACCTCTGCTTCCGTCATCACCTCCCCCTCCCTGACTCCTCCTGTCCACCTCTTATTCATAAGACCCTCGTGATTATATCAGATCTACCTGGACAATGCACAGTCCTCTGCCCATCTCAAAATCCTTGATTGAATCACACCTACCACGTGAGATAACATGTTCACAGGCTGCAAGGATTTCGACATGGATATCTTTCAAGGGTATCATAGTTAGAATTGTGCCCCCCCCAAAGATCTACAGATGGTCCCTGACTTATGACTGTTTTCACTTATAATTCTTTGACTTCACAATGGTGTGAAAGCAATATACGTTCAGTAAAAATCCTACTTTTTTGAACTTGGACCTTTTCCTGAGTCAGTGATTTGCTTGCTGTATGACACTGTCTCGGTGCCAGGCAAGGGCAGCAACCGTAGCCCCCAGTCAGCCCCGAGATCACCAGGGAAAACCACCGGCACACGGCAGGCACCGAGCTGTGTTGTTCAGGAAGCTAGGTGTTCAGTGCATCTTTTACCCGCAATGTTTTCAGACTGTGGTGTGTCTGTTGGGGTCTATGCCCATCATAAGTCAAGAGCCACTGTGTTCTAGTCCCAAACCTCAGTACCTGTAACTGGGACCTCATTTGGAGATAGAGTCTTTGTAGATGTCATAAGACAAGGTCATACTGAAGTAAGATGGGACCGTAAACCAACAGGACTGGTATCTCCATAAGAAAAGGAGAAAAGACGCAGATACACAGGGGACAAGACATGGGACAACCTCACGAGGAACCAGCCAGGGACGTCAAGGGGTGCGGGCAGCCCAGGAGCCACAGGAAGCATGGAACCACCCGGGAAGCCACGAGAACATGGTCAGCTGGTGGCCGGACCTCAGACTTGCCCTAAGAATACAGATTTCCGTCCTTTAAGCTAGACCGTCTTCAGTACTTTGTTACAATCCTAGGAAGTGACACAGGGGCCATTCTGCCTGCCACAGACCCAAAGTCATTTCCCACAGCCAGTTCACCTGTGGATATTTGAGTAGAAGAATCACAGAATCACAAGGCAGATTCCAGGGACCCAGTGACTCGCAACACAGGCTAGAGTCCTCCCTCGAGGAGCTTCTGAGCCAGAGGCAGCTGGGAAAGGCCCTGGAGTGCAGTCACGTGGCCTGCCCAGCCTTGATGTCCACATCCGTAAGGTGGGGACAGTCCATAACCCTCAGGGTGAAACACCTAGTACCCCGCAGGTGCTCAGTGTGTTCCAGTTGCTCGTCCCTGCTCCCCGTCCCAAGGGCACCCCTAGCCAGGGTGCTGCTCACAGCTTCTGGGAGGGACCAACTCTGCTGCTAGGTGCACCAACCTCTGCCTAACGTCCATCTCCTTCCCACCCACCAGTCCTGGGGACTTCAAGCTCCAGCCACAGGCGTGGAAATAACAGCCTTCCAGGGGCGGTTTAACCAGCTTCCACAACTGCCCAGACCCAAACCCCACAACAGCACCCTCAGCTACACAGCTCACGCGCACAGGGGCACACACCATCTACACCCTCCACATGCCACGAGAGCACACTACTTACATACCTGCTGTGTTCACCCTGCACATCCATGACATGTGTACATCTGCCTACCCACACACTCCACACATGTGTGATCCTGCTTTTCTGGTGGACTCTAACACACCTGGGAGCTTTTACGAAGTCCAAGCACACCAATAAATCCCCACCTTTGGAGTGGCCCTAGGTGTTATCTCTTGGAAGCTCCCCAGAGGATTCCAATGTGCACACAAGTTTGGGACTGTAGGCTCCTCTAAAGAGACCCCAGCCTGCAGTCCCAGAGCCACCGGGAGCTGGGATGGAGCCCGGAAAGGGCTCCCCACACTGCAAGGTCACATGGCGGTCACCTAGCAGACCCCAAGCCACTGGCATCTGGCTTCTGTTTTCATTGTTACCTGGTAGCACCATTATTGACCTGGGGAGGAAGAAGAAAAGTCTAGACTACAACGCTTGCTGCTCCAGGAATATCCAGAGTCAAATTGGTAGGAAAATGGATTTTACTCAAAGCCAGATTTGAAGGAAGATAGAGAAATACTTATCATTTCAAAATATTCAGTCTTCGAAATCCCTGAAGGTGAGCAGAACTTTTAAAGGAGAAGAGGCGAGGCAGGAAGTGAGACCAAAGGCAGGACAGACTCGTATGCAGGACAGACAGAGCGTATGCAGACTCGGTCAGCGTGTGCTGGACAGGCCAGGGCAGGGGCGAGCTCCATGATCAGCTTCTTTGGTGTCTTTCAGGGTTAGGGTTGAAGCCCTTCAGCCCTCCTTCTCAGCAGGAGGACTGAACTGTTCCCAATTCAGAAGGGGGACCACAAATTCAGTCTGTTTCAACCACTGTTAATTATTCATCTCCCATCAAAATTGTCACCCCCAGCTCCTTGGAAGTCAACTTACCCCAGACAGGTAGTGAGTGCCCAGGCCCTGTGTGCCCAGGGGCCACCTGGCCCTGGAATGGAATAGCTGGGGCTCCTGGTAGCGTTCCCAGGTGGAGAGGAGGGAGGTGTTGGGTCCTGGCCCAGGATGCTGCTCGGCTGCTCTCCCAACACCAGGGCTTCCATCATAGCCCCAGCAGCATGGCGGTCTTCCTTTAGGGTCCTGTGAGAGCCTCTGAACAGTGCTCCCACCCCACCCCCAGCAAGCTCCTGTGTGCATCCAACAGAAATGTGTGTGTTCCTGTCTCCAAACATGTTCCGGAATGTTCTTAGTAGCACTATTCATAGTAGCCAGATGCCCATCAACAATAGGACAGAGGATTGAATAACAGGAGAGTGGTGGGGTGACATGACAGAATGCTGCGCAGGAGTGAGACAGGGGAAGCTCAGGCACACGTGGTGGTGTAAATGACACCCACAGACAGTAGGAGGACAGAGGCCAGACAGCAGAGGTGCCTGTGGAAAGAACGCAGCACAAACCCCTGTAGGTGTGAAAATGGCAGAACCAGCATCATGCATTGGGTGGAGCACAGAGCCAGGACTTACGACTATTCTGCAAGAATTTCATACTTCAACAACAGTTTAAAAAAAAATGGTGAAAGAGTTTCAAGAGTGTTCCAGAGGTCTGGGAATAGGGAGAGACACACCCAAAAAAACAGAGAGAGAGAGAGAGAGAGAGAAGGGGGTGGGGGGACATACTGCACAGAGCCAGGGCAAGATGCACCCTGAGGCTCCTGACTCACTCCACCCTCATCATCTCTGATGACCTGGTCCCCACCCCACCTGCACCCCACTGGATACCATGGGGTCTCTGAGAACTCCTCTGTGAGGAAACCCAAGGGCTTTTAGTCCCAAGCAGAGAGGCCAGCAATCACATCCCAGGAGGACCTGAGAGCCCAGAGGCTGCATGGCTGTCCAGGAGGGTCCTCTCATGCTGAGGCTTGCCCTGCACACAGGCAGCTTATCTCATCCAGATCTCTCTAATTATCCCTCATCTTCTTCCGCTCTGATCTTTGGAATATTTGCTCTTGAAGCCATCAGCCACCATATAAGCAGTCAGGCGGCCTCAGGCAGCCATGCTAGAAGGAAGCCCAAGCTAGCCCACATGGAGAGACTACACAGAGAGGCCCTGTCTACAGGAAACTCTGGCTGTTCCAACACTGGGCATGTCTGACCAGCCACATGGGTGCCCACAGAAACCACCAGAAAGAATAACATGACTGGTGGTGTTTTAAGCCACTGTTTTGGGGTGATTTCTTGCATAGTGATAGGTCACTGGAACACCCCATTTGCAATGACTTATAGAATCAGACAGAAATCCAACTCAGAGGGCTCTGGGCAGAGGCAAGCCCTGGAGACTCCTACCTGGGCTGAATCCCACAAATGAAGGTTGGAGAGGAGGTCAGAGCCCCACCTGCCGTGGGGGTCATTGCTGCTGCCGGGATCTCTCCAGGCACCTTGGCTGGGTGAACAGCAGGAGCAGATCAAAAGAGGCCATGAGTCCTCACTGAGCATAGGCCCAGGGTTAAGGGCAGGGGTGGCACTGCACCCCCCTACCTCCGCCAGCCCAGGGTCACTCTACCAGAGAAGTGACCAGCCATGGCCCAAATCTGGCTTGTTAAATAACGGAGTCAGGTGGACTCCGCAGCCTGGGAGGAATCCGCGAACTCATGAGATTTTAATCTTTCCAAAGCTCCTGGGTCACCACTGGAATGCTGTTCTGGGCTTGCAGAGGGACAGCTGGGACCAGTCTTGTTCTCTGTGCCTCCTAGAGGTTCAGAGCCCAGGCTTGCCGCAGCCCACCTGGACTCTCACTCGCTCCGGAACCTTCATGTGTCAGGGATGTCTGTTGGGTGGCACAGTCGGGCAACTCTGGGTGGGCTACATGGGGCAGAGTGGTAGCTCAGGGACACCCCAGGGCCAGGAGTGCCCACTAGAAGCAAAAACACAAGACCCAGGTTAGCAGGGCACTGGGGGCAGGGAGAGTGTAGCCTGAGCCCAAGGCCTCCTGGCCAGCAACTGCGGGGTGGTAGGGAGGAGAGGGGGGTCAGAGAGGCCACCCTGTCACTGGCCCTGCAGGTCCAGGACCAGAGGGAAAATTTAGAAAAATGGACCCTCCCAGAATGTGTGTGTTCCAGCCCTCACACCTCAAAACCAGCAAAATCTACTTTTTACAAACTCTTAATACAGTGCTGTGAGAGGGAGAATGAGATACAACAAAGCCAAATCAGACAGGCCCCTGGGCACCGCAGATGATGAAGGATTCAAACGCCCTCCTTCATGTTCATGCCTCTGATTGAGGATGGTCACAGTGGCGGGTGACCTAACACTGCCAGGGATCCCCAGGGTGGGGGATACTGGAGGGGAACTTGAGCTTTGGGGTCAGACAGGCCTAGACTGAAACCGAATCATTTAAAATTCATTCAATTCTGTCCTTAAACTGGCCCAAATTGCTTAACCTCTCAGGGTCCAGGTCCCTGGTTTATAACTTAGGGGTGAGGATAGCACCCACCTCAGGGTGGTGAGAACTGAGTGGAACCCTTTTGAACTTGACAGTCAGTGGGCATCCCCTTTGTAAACTTAAGGTTAAGGAAAATCAAGTTTTCATTCATACCATGATCTGGTTGTTAAATACTGTGGTCCAGCCATCAGAAACGATCTTCCCTCTCACTACCTTGGGGCAACAGAGTCGAGTCTGACCTATCCACGTGATACGGGTGGCTGTTTGACATGCTCAGCCTCCCCCGGGCCAGACACCTCAGTTCTCCCCACAGACGCCCTCCAGCCTGAACTGCCCCGGGGAGGGGCTGCCTGCACCCCTGGGGCCTCTGGAGGGGTCCAGCTGCATCCAGGGTGATTGGACCAGAGCAGGAAATGCAAAGAAAATATTTGTAGCAGGAAGGAAAGAGGAGAGGGGACGGAGAGGAGAGAGGAGGGGTGAGGGCCTCGAGGGTGGCTTCCCAGCGTCGCCCCGCTGCCAGGCTGCCTCCACACCCAGGACCTGTCGGCCTGGCATGGCCCCCGATTCAGGACCAGCTGCTGCTCCTCGCTCTGGCCCTTCCCTGCAGGCTGACTCAAAGCCCATCAGGCAGGGCCTGGAGAAGGAAGCCCACAGGAGGTGCCTGACCTGCCCTTGGCTGCTCTTCCCCTGGAGACAGGAGAATGGGCTCAGAAACCAGAAGGGCCTGGTTTGAATCTCACACTTACCTCCAGGGCCAAGTCCTTCCACCCCCCAACCCACCTCCTCACCTGCTGAGTGGGAAGGGGATCGCCCTCACCTGGTGGTGTCCAGGTGAAGTGGGGCCCGGGGTGCACATAGAGGTTCCCATAGAGGGTGGGAGACCCTAAGGGCTGAGTGCAGCCACCTCCTGGGGTGAGCTTTCAGCTCAGTACATCTGCTGTAGGCGGGGCTTGGGGCCAGGTCAGCTCCTTGGGGACCTGTCTGTGAGCGTCACCTCAGCCCCACTCTGCAGGAGAAGGGAGCTCCGTCTCTCAGCCAAGGCCTTGGCCCCAGTTTGAATGGAGGGGACTTGCTGCCTGGCAGCTCCTTGGGAAGGGGTCCCAGCTGCGGGCAGGATGTCAGCTTAATGACAGCGAGCACACTGTCCCTTCAGGTCAGCGTCTCCCTCCCCTGAAAGCATCCCTGCACTGTGCTTGGAGCTCCATTCAAAGGGAATTTGTCACCAGCGCCCAGGGGCACAGCTCACAGAGGATGGCAGCAGCTCTGGTACTGTTACTCTTTAATGGGCTGCGGGTGGCCCGGGTGCCACCTGTGGGGCTGGCTGCAGCTCTGCACCATGAACAGCCTCTGTCCTCCCCGTCGCCTGCCCCAGCGCTCCCCCTGCATTTCCTGGGTGCTGGGTGGGTACGTGAGCTCACTCGGGCTGCCTTACTAAAGTACCCTGCACTGAGTGACTTAAAGTGACAGAGACGCCTTGTCCCCTGTCCAGGAAGCTGGGAATCTCCCTCCAGAGCTCTGGGGAGGCTTTCCTTCCCCTCCTGCTCTGGTGGCCCAGGTGCTCCTTGGCGGTGGCTGTCTCATTTCAGTCTCTGTCTCCCTCTACATGGTGTCCTCCTGGGTCTGTCGGTTCTCTCCTCTCCTATAAAGGACACCAATCACAGTGGACTAGGGCCACCCTACTGCAGCAGGAGCTGTCCCCATTACATCTGTGGAGACCCTGTTTCCAAATAAGGGCCCAGGAGCGGGGTGGGGTTTCAAACCACAGCAGGGGGCAGTTTCGGGGACCCAAGTCCCAGGGATACCCGCAGGCCCTGGACAGGCACCGGGCCCTGTCAGCCCCAGTTTGCCCATCTGCAGGCCGAGAACAGCAACTCCCCCTCCTTCTTGATCAGAGGTGATGACAAATGTCCTTTAACCCACGCAGAAACCAGAAGGTGGAGCTGGAGAGGCCGAGTATCAGCAGCAAGAGGGGCTCCCTGCTGCTGACCTGGAGATGCCCAGGGGCCCAGCCCAGTACTGCTGCTCGGGAGGCTGGCCGTGCCCTTCTCCCCACGCCCACTAGGCCAGGACTACCTATGCCTCTGGCCCCGTCCCCCAGGGGCTGGACTCACTATGGGGCTCCGGTCACTCCAAGGTTTCCTTCACCATTGCAGCCTGTGAGGTCAGCAGCCCAGATCACGGCTCTCCCTCATAGGCCCTCACCCGACCAACCGAAGCGCCCCGTCTGCACTAGGCCTCCCAAGGTGTGTCGGACGAAGGTGGCCTCCATAAATGCCTCTCCACTCAATTTGGCTTTTCTATGAAACAGAACATTTGATTAAAAGACCTGAGGATAAATTATGATCAACTACTAACGATTATATTTTAAAAGAGCAATACATAATTTAGAACAAGGTTTAAAGAAGCTAAAATACCTAGTGGGTTTTTTTTTTTTTTTTGGTTGGAACATTTGGGGTTGCTAATGATGGGAACCCAGCTCTAGCTAGCTTAAAAGCAGAAGAGGGAATTAACTGATTTATGACACTAGAAAGTCCAGGGGCCCCTGAGATTCAGACACAGATGGATCCAGGGGCTCAAGGTCAGGCGCCATCTGTCAGTGCTCTCCTGGCCGTCACATGCATGGTGGCAGAAGTCTCACTGCTTCTCCAGCCTCTCACTCCACCATCCCAACACCCCCAGGGAAGGCACCCTCCTGTCCCCAACAGCCCCAGCTGAGAAGAGGGCTGCCTGGCCCTTGTCCCTGCTGTCCATGGGGTATGCCCACCTCTGAAACCGAGGGCCCAAGGCTCCTCAGGGCCAGGGGTAGTGGGGGCCACTCAGGACAGAGCATGTGGACTGCCAGTGGGTGAGGAGTGGTCCCCAAGAGAGGGCGAGGGGTGCTGGGGCCTTGCCCCCAGGCGCACCTGGGTCGTTAGCACCTTCCTTGGCTCCGTCTGGGCTCCAGCTCCCCCAGCTCTCTTACTCATACTCAGCCCAGTTCCTGGAAACCTGAGGGACTTGTGAGGCAACACCAGGTCACTGTGGACTCTGCAAACGAGGTCATCGGTTTGTCTGACCCCAGCCCGGGAGGGGTGCGCAGGCCAGGCCGGCACGGCTGTGGGCTTGTTAGCACTCACCGCACGGAGCCTCCCCCGACAGCCTCAATCAATGCCCCCCCCAGCCCCGCCAGGCTCCCTCCGTAACCCTGGCTTCTATCTGAAACCTGCCAACTGCACCTCAGAAGGGGGCTCCCCTCTCCACCCCTCGTGGCTAACGGGAATCGACACTTGGCTGCTCTCGGGCCCTGTCCCCACGGCCCCAAGCTCTGGGTCAGAGTGTGGCTCTCAGCACTGAGTCCAGCCTGAGGCAAAGGCAGGTGTGTAGCACAGGTGAGTCCAAGTCATGCCAACCCTGAGCCGTCGTCCGATACAGACAGCCCTCCTGTGCCTCCCCTGGAAGACGAGGACTCCAACCCCCGGATGGCGGAGAAGATGATGTGAAGTATCAATTATCAGCTGCCAGGGCTGGGTCCCCCAAAGGGCCATCGCCAGCCTCCTCCTCCTGACTGACCTCACCTCCTCCAGGGGAGGCCACTGCACAGGTGGCACCCAGCCTCTGTCTCAACAGGTCAAGCTGGTGACGGGGGGCAGAGCCCACCCCAGGGACCTGGTCACCCAGCTGACAGCTAAATTCCTATGGGAGAGAGTCAAGTTCCTGCCACAGGAGCTCACACAGGCGGCCCTGCAGCTGCTCCAGAGTTCAAGCAAATCAATGCTGAAGGCATCTCGCAGCGAGAGCAAAATACAGTCATTACGGGAAATGACAGACGCTCACTGATTGAGCACATTCTTCTCAGCCAAACCTGAAATTACTTGCGCTATTGATGGAGGCCTAATGGGAAATACAGAAGTCCCCCGCGGGGAGCCCCCGCTGCGACCCTGATGGCAGCAGAGCCTCTGGCCTCCAGCCCGGGACACCTCCTCCCCAGGCCTCCATCCTAGCTGCATATGCCCTGGAACCAGCTCCCCAGGACCTGGGGTGCCAGAGGGGCCATGTCCTGTCCCCAGAAGGCAGGCACCGTCAGCATTGCTGGGACATGCACGAATTAACCGTTCCTCACCACAAACGCTCACAACTGGAACCGTTGTCCCCCAGAAGGACCTGACGTCTGCCTCCTTGCTGAGCTTCCACAGCCTGGGCTCAGCTCTGGGTCCCTGCCCAGGCGCTGTTTTGATTGGTAACTGGTAAAATATCCACTATGCAAGTTAGTATCTTAGCCGCATTTTAGAGTACGATTCGGCTCTGTGAAGCACATTTGCGTGGTTGTCTGCAGCGTGCACCTCCAAACTGAACCGCGAAACCCCTTGAACCCCCTGACTCCTCCTACCCTCGGCCCGCAACCCCCTTCCTACTGTCCATCTCTAGGAATCAGACTACTCTCGGTCGCTCAGGCAGTTGGAGCCACCCTGGACTTGTCTTCTTGTGATTCATTTATTTCACTTAGCATCATGTCCCCCGGGTTCATCCATGGAGTAACACGAGGCAGAATCCCTCCCCTTTTAAGGCTGAATAATATTCCGTTGTCTGGATGGGCCACGTTTGGTTTATTCAATCATCCACTGACGGACATTTGCCTTGTGTCTACCATTCGATCTCTGTGAATAGGGCTACTGTGAACACAGGTGCACACAAACCTGTTTAAGTCCTTGCCTTCAGCCCTTTGGGGAGGTCTAAGGGACCACGATTAACTTGCCAAGGATCTATCACACTTTCCCACGGTAGCTGTACCATTGTACATTTCTGCCAAGAGTGTAAGGGTTCCAATTTCTCCACATCCTCACCAACTTTGTTAATTTCCCATCTGTAATAGCAGTCACCCCAACTGGCGTGCTATTGCACTGTGGCCATGCTATTGTAACGTAAGGGGCAGCTTAAATGCCTATCTCCCCCTGAACCAGTCCCCAGGCAACACCCCTCAGCACCCGGCCCGAGCTGGCCATGGGGACTGGAGTCCTGGAAGTAGTGATTGCTCCCTGCCCCGCCCCCTCCCACCTTGGCCTCCATCACCCCCAGCCCCTGGCCTCTCCCCATGTACCACAGCTCCGTTTCCAGCCTTTCCAGAGGAGGACCTGGGGCTCTCCCCCTCTACGTGCAGGCTACAATTTGCTCTTCAAATTGCCAAACTGTTTAGCAACAGCACATCTCCTTTACCCTCTACTGATCTGCAAAACCCATCATTACCCAGGGCCTGCTGCCTCCCCGGCCCGCTAACAACGCCTAATAGGAACATCAGCACCAAGGGCCCAGAGGCCTTAATTACTCTTCTCAGTTGAACCCCACATCCTGCCGAAGTCCAGCCTGAGCCCTGCCGTGGGGAGATGGGAGGCTGTGCCCAAGATTCACGGAGAGGAGGCTTGGCTCCTTCCAGGGGAGGACAGGTTCCCCCTAAAGGAAATTGCAGCTCATCACGTGGGGCCAAGTCTAACCCACAGACAGAAGGGAAGGACCCCCAAGATCAGGCCTCTGGGAATTCCAGACAGGCAGAATCAAGTCTATCCCTGCCACCCCCTAGCTGTGTGAGCTTGAATGAGTGGTTTAACCTCTCTGATCTGTAATTTCCTCACCTTTGAAATGGAGACAGCAATAGCATCTTAATCCACTTTGTACCTCTATAATAGAACACATAAGACTGGATTGTTTTTAATAAACACATTTATCTTCTCACAGATCTGGAGGCTGAGAAGTTCAAGGTCTAGGCTCTGGCGTCAGCTATGCCGTCCCAGGGAAGAAGGTAGAAGGCGGGAGGCCAAGGGACTGACTCTCCTTTACAGCAGCATCAGTCCCCCGTGGGGGCAGAACCCTTCTTCCCCGGGTGCCTCTTAAGGTCCCACCTGTCACAGCAACAACCAAATTTCAGCGTGAGTTTCAGAGAGCACCAGCATTCCAGCCGCGCAGACAGTGCCTCTCCAGGTCTCTCTCAGGACAGAGAGGAGCCGCGGAGCCCTCCACCTGAGCCTGAGGTGGCACACTTCATAAACGGACAGCCAAGGCTCTGCCACTTCCCACTCTGGGAAGCTGGAATGGGCCACTTGCTTCTGTTTCCTGGTCATCTGGGCAGCTCCTCCTTCCTCTTCAGGGTCGTGGGTGGCAGACCATTCTGGGGATGTCCCCATCCCCACCCTAACACACACAGAGGACTGGCAGAGCCTGAAGGGGAGCCCAGAGTGACAGGTGGCGCACCAGGAGGGAGCAGACCTGGGCAGGTGCGTTCTGTCCCTGGCAGGAGCAGGAGTCAAGGCATCGTGTGCCCAAGCTTCTCAGCGCGGAGGAGCCTTCCAACCACCAGAGCAGGCCCAGGTCTTTGGAAGAGGGGCTCACGGGGGTGGGGGGACTTCTGGGCATTCCCAGCAGGAGTCGGGCTCCTGCCACAGAGGGCAGGCGCCATGGACAGCAAGGGCCACCCTTCTCCACCAGTACAGGCTTCTCCTGCACCATCAGGTCCTGACCCTGGCCCTGGCTGGCGGGGAGCAGAGGAGCAGGCAGCCCGAGCACGGCTGCAGGGGCTGGGCCCCCCAGGAGGGGGAGGCTGCACCGTGGGAAGACCCTGGGCTCCCCTCCTAGGTTCTCTGAGGCCCAGACGACTCAGCCCCTCACGCACTCCAGTCTAGTAGGAAGGCGGCCCACACTGATGGCCACAGCGTCTGAGAGGAAGAGAATCAGAGCGGGCAGCCAGGAGGATGGGGGTGGTACAGGACAGGGGCTTCCTGGGGCAGGGTGGGGGCGCGTGACAGGAAGGAAAAATCAGAGACAGGTGCTGTTTAGAAGAGGGTGGCATGGTACGGGGCCCCTCACAGCCTGGCTGGGGCACAGCACTCTGTCAGCTGTCCTCAGACCTGGCCCCCTCGATGCCCAGGCCCGGGGGGGCATGTGCTGCCAGTCACCAGCAAGAGCCACAGGGAACCCGGCCCTGGCCGACAGCAGACCTGAGCCACCCCAGCCCAAGGTAGCCCAGCGCCCTGTGCACCAGGGAAGGAGTGAGAACTTGGCCTTGAAGGGAACAGAGCTTCCAGAAGAGGGGTGGCCTGTGGAGCCCCAGACTGGAGAGAGGCCACAGGGCAGGTGTGAGGCAGGAAGGAGAGCCGACCTCTGCTCTCCAGCTCCTCAGCCCCTGGCTCAAAGGAAGCAGGGCAGTGTGAGCCAGTCTCCTCGCTCAGCTGCCATGGAGACCCAGGCCGGGATGCTCTTCTCCCTCCCGCAGAGTGAATCGTCCTGCATTTGTCTGCTGAGCGAGGATCTGCACATCAGGCCAAGGAGACTCCAGAACACCCCTCACATCTCCATTTCCATCCCTCCCAGGGGTCAGGCTTCAAAGAAGGGTGAGCAGGAGAGGAGGAGGAGCCGCCCAGGAGGCAGCGGCTCGGAAACCATGCCGTGATTCATCACGCCCAAACACGCGCCATCATAAATAATGGAACAAACTCGGACATGGTGATTCAGTGTGTCAAAATATAGAAAGGCCATTTAGTATCGGTGACAGAATTAGAATGAGAGGCTTCCCTCCTTCGCATGAAGAAGCAGACCAACTGGTGCTGAGAGAGAACAGAGGCCCTCGCCCCCACACTCTCACTAAAAACCCAGGTCCCCACACGCCCAGCTACTCTGCTGCCTGACCTGGGCACCGGATGTACCTGAGAGCCCTCACGCCCTCCAAACGCACGTAGGATAACCACCATGACAGAAATGAGTTAAGACCGAGAGAGAGTTTCAGACCTGCAGGAAGGCATGCTCTTCCTTGCGGGAATTTAAATAATTTAAAACATTTTTTGCAAAAAGCACTTTTAAATTGCGTTCTAGAAAAAGTAAAGCAATTGGTCGAAGCTCATCAAAAATAAAAAACAGAAACTCGCCCAAACGAAACTAGGCTTGTTTGCAGTTTTCAAGAAAAGAAGCCCCTCCCACCACCAGCCCACCCACCTGCCCAAGTCCTTTGAGCAAAAGATTCCTCAAAGCTGCCCAGTGTGAGTGTCAGGGACTTTGCAAAACCCCGCCACCCCACCCCATTTCTCCTGAACCGCTCCCCACACCCCAGCAGTCCGGTAATGTCTGAGCTGAGCCAGTAATACTCCATTTGATCCACCTTATGAGAGTCAGTCTACACTGCGAGAAAAATACCTGGTCTCCTCAGAAGAGCACATTCTTCACTTTCTGCTGGAATCCATCCCACGATTTCTCTGAACTGAGCCCATGACACGTAACACACATTACACGAGTGGCATACACACACTTTACACACACATGTTACACACACACACACACACACACACACGTGCCCCTCTGGATAAGCATGTCCAAGACATGCCACGTAAATACCCCTGTCCTGACCATTTATGATGCATCTTAACATTCTGAGAAGTTCTGCTTAGCCTGCTTAATCTTCTTAACCTAGGGCTCCACCAACTTAGTTAATCAAGGGATTTAAACAAGTTTTTAAGATGTATTACTATATGGAGACACACTTGCCACAGAACCCATGGGGATGTGCTCCTGTGCAGACAGCGAAAGTCCCACTGTTTTTCTTTGTATTTCCTCCGGAGGACTTTCCCTGTGGCCCTGGATGGAGACGGCAAGGTCTTACCACCCTGCAGATGTGGAAAGCGAAGCTCAGGTAGCACAGAAACGGTTAGAGAATTGAGACGGTTCCCATGACTCACAACAGGTACCAGCCAGCATGACACTGTTCTGGACCACAGGCAGCGTGTCCTGGCACAGACCACAGATGGCAGGCGGAGAGCGACCTCAGACTCCACAGAAGGCCTGGACTGGACCAGATGTCACCATTGGCCACCCTGGCTGAGGGTGCTCTCCAGCTTCCAAAACAGGATCCACCCCATGCCAGCGCCTGGCACCCTGCACGCACACGCATGGCCCCCTCCTGGGCACTCAGCTCACAGATGGCATTCCCTAAGGGGTGTGGCCTCCTTGCCTACTCCTCCTCCCGACAACCCCACCCTGGAGGTAACAGGGATTGGTGTCTGTGATGTTCCAGGTCCCCAACCTTTGGTGGCCCTCAGTACTGCCCCTAGATCTGGGCAGCCAGGGACTCTGCTGTCTGGACCCCCCGACTTTAGAAGGCTGCAGGCTTCTTTCAGGAATTCTACCCACTTGAGGTCCCTGCCCCCTTCCAGATCACACTGGGCACCCAGGCCTGGGGACCCCTGCCCACCTCCTTTGGATGCCTTTGCAGGAGACAGGGAGGGGCCTGGATGAGAGGCCTGGATGCACTGCTGGGACATCCCCACACCTGACAGGCCTCCCGACATGGAACGGAGCTGGAATGCAAGGTACTTCCACCCAGTCACTCTTGTGATCACTGGGAGTTTAATTTTGTGTGTAAAATGCAAAAGCATGTAACAGAGTACACACTACAAGGTGTAATATTTTTGTTTGAAAAATACAAAATTTGAGGCTGCCGTGTCACTCAGTGGCAGAGTGCTTGCCTAGAATGCACGAGGAGGCCCTCAGTTCAAACCCTAACACCATCAAAAATAATAATAATACAAAATACAAAATTTTGTTCTGCTCAGTGAATTTTCCCAAAGTTAGCACTCTTGAGAAACACTTCCCAGATCAAAAAACAGAACAGAGATTCTAACCAGTCCTGCTGGAACCCTCACTAAGCGTGATGGTTGGGGTGTGAGGTGTCTCCCGAAAGCTCCTGCAACATGCAGAGGTGAAATGGTTGCATTGTGAGAGCCCTGACCTAATCAGCCCATCCTGGTTTGAATGGACTGACTGGGCGGGGGGGGGGGCTCACTGTAGGCGGGTGGACTGGGGCTAGAGGAGGGGGTCACTGGAGCATGTCCTGGAAGGGTGCATCTTCCCTGTGGCCCCTTCCCCTCTGTCTCCCTCTGCTTCCTGGCCACCATGAGCTGAGCCTTCCTCCACCACACCCTTCTGCCATGACGGTCCACCTTACCTAGAGCAATGGAGTAGCTGACCATGGACTGCCCTCAGAAACTATGAGCCCAAATTAATCTATTCCTCTCCGCTAAGTCACTCTTGTCAGGCATTTTGGTCAAGGGGATGAAAACCTAACTAATACACTAGGGGTCTGCCCTTTCTAAGGGTAAACGCATCCTTATTTCTAATATGACTGGCTGTTGTCACCTGTTTTGACCTTGACCTAGTCATCCGCGTAGTTGCGTGTGTGTGGTAGCTGGTTGTCCTCGTTGCCGTGGGGCACCCTACACACCAATGGACCTATCTCCAGGTGGTGAACCTCTGGGCGACCCGCGGTCTGGGCTAGCATGTATGGCGGCCGTGGTCAGGGCTACCTCGGGCTGTCGCCTGGTGACCCGTGTCTGCATTTCATCCACTGCACACCCAGGGGTGGGACTGCGGCCTCGTGGGGGCTTACACCCACCTCACAGACACGGCAGGAAACCCCACCAGCCCCTGGTCAGGGCTGCAGTTGTTCTGAGTCCTCCTAGACACCTGGTACTGCTGTCCTTATTTTAGCTGTGGTGACCGGGGGCACGTTCTCTCACTGTGGCTTTCATGTCCCTTCCCTCCTGGCCACTTGGACGTCCTCTTTGGTAAAGGAGCGTCCAAGTCCTGTGCCAATCTTCCTGCCGGGCATCTCCCCTCCTGCCCACGTAGCGAGTCTCTCCTCCCGCTCTGGGGTCGGCCTCTCACTGTCTTGAAGCCTTTGGTGGAACAGATCTTAATTTTAACTTAGTTCAGTTTGTCATTGTTTCTCCAATGGTTCATGCTTTTTAGAAATCCTAAGATCTAAATGTGGCCTATCTGAAGGTCATAAAGATGTTCTTCTGTTTCCTTCTGAAATTTTACTGTTTTGCTCTGAACATGTATACCTTGGGCCCATCTGAACTTAGCTTCTGTGTCCGACATGAAGCAGAGACCAAGATTCACACTCGGCAGAGCACCTGTCTTGGCCGGCTTGGGCTGCCATAACAAAATGCTGGGTTCTGGAACAACGATTTCTCACCGTTCTGGAGGCCAGAAGTCCAAGACCAAGGTGGCAGCAGATTTGGTCCCTGGGGAGGCTCCTGTGGTTTGCAGACAGCCACCTTCTTGCTTGTCAGGGAGAGAGAGAGCTCAAGTCTCATCCTCTCCTGTGAGGGCACTCATGCCACCAGGGGCCACCCTCAAGACCTCATCACCTAGGGCTGGGGTTGGGGCTCAGCGGTAGAGCACTCGTCCAGCATGTGCAAGGCCCTGGGTTCGATCCTCAGCACCGCATAAAAATAAATAAAGAAAGAAAGAAGGGTATTGTGTCCAACTACAAAAAAATAAATATTAAAAAAAGAAAGAACTCATCACCTCCCATTGGCCCCTCCTCATACCACCACCTCTGCCTCTGCACTGAGGGTTCTCTCCACCCTGGCTTCCCATCCTCCATGTCCCTGGGGCCTTGTGGGTTCTACTTCCTGCACTTGGGAACCAAGGGCAGTGTGTGCATCTGGAGAACACTGGCCAGCGGCCGGCTGCTGCCCGTGGAACTCCAGACACTCGACTTAGCCTCTCTGAAAACCACCTGCTTGGCAGGTGGTGCGGGGTTAAGAGAGAACAGCTAAGTGAGTCTGGAGCCTGGCGCGCCCCTGCTTGGTGAGCGCTTGGTGAGCACTTGGTGAGCTTTCTAAGGTGCATCCTTTACACCATCACAGTAGCTCCTGGGTGTCCTGTGTCTGCTCAGAGAGGACTTGGGGTGCCTTGACAACAGCACCTTGTAGTTCTTCCTGAGAGGTGGCCCTCCACGCTGAGAGCTGAGGGCCTCAAACCTCTGCAGCGAGAAAACCAGTTGAGACCCTTGAAACCTGACGGGGAAATCAACAAAGTTTGGGAACTGAACGGACACCATCCAACCCATCCCTCCCCCAGATGTCTGCCAAACGTCTACTGGGTCCTGGAGGACTGGGGTAGACCAAGGGCTGGCTCCTGCCCATGGGGCTTAGAGAGGACGCACGAGGAGGACTCCCACACAGCAAGGTGGGCTGGGCACCGTGGGACGCCAGGAGGGCCCCTTGCCCCGCTCCGGTGGGGAGGCTGTTGGTTTCAGGGAGGGTGAGGAAGAGCTTCAGGGCAGCAGGAGCAGAGGCAAGTGGCACATGGCCAGTGGCTGTGCCTGATCGCTGGGCAGGGCTCAGTGGGATTCCAGCTCACCCCCTCCCCCGACAAACACGACAGCAGTGGCAGATGTCCCCCACGGAGATCTGGGCCACCTTCATTGCTCTGGGAACAAACTCTCAGTTACTCCGGGAGCCACAGAAGCACCAATGACTGAGCCCAGATTATGTCAGTTCCTGGCTGTGCAAGGAGGGGGTGGACAGAGGTCTATGCAGCCTGTCAGGCGTCTTGGGGACAGCCTCTCCCTGAGGGGCACATAATGGGTATCCCCAATGGGAAGGAGATTTGGGAGCTGATGCCAACTCCCCCAGCTCTAGTTACCAAAGGACGCCAAGAGAGTCACCAAAAGGAGAGTGTTTCCCAGAAGCATATTTCATGGGTGGGGGGGCAGTGCTAGACAAAACACGTGTCCACTACACGGAAAGCAATTGGAAGCCACTGAAGTGTGTTGAAGCAAAGTCACGTCATGAGCTTAGCACTTTAGATACTCACCCTGACATGGGGGAAGAGGCTGGAGGGGACGAGACTGGAATTGAGAAGACCAGTGTGGAAACCCAGCAGGAGATGGACAGGCCAGACTAGCCAGGGTCAGTGGGTGGGAGAGGAAGGGAGCTTGGGATGGGGGGTGCTGGGAGTTCAAATGCACAGGACTGAACATTTATTGGATGGGGGAGGGGTGGAGAAGCCACAAGGATGTCCCACAGACATCCAGCTTGGCCTTGGATGGGGATGGTGCTGGGTCCTTCGATGCAGCACCGTGGACGGGGCTGCTGAGTTCATCCATCAGGCGGCCAGAGAAAAAGCTCTTCAGCTGGGAGATAGAAGGTTGCAAGTAGCCCACACAAACCCTTATGAAAATAACTTTTGTTCACCAAAATCAAACAGGAAAGCAGCTCATGAAACAAAGAGTGAATCCACGCCGTTTTACCATCTTGAACTAACAAAGAGAGTGCCACACCATTAAGTCCATCTCAGCCTTTCTTTGAACAGGGCTTCTCCCCACTCTCTGTTTTCTCCTTCTGGAACTTGGAGCACACTCCAGACCTCTCACCCTCGCCTGTTTTTTACCTCTCTTTTATATCTTCTGTGCATTAGCCTCTGAACTGCATTTTGCTATCCTCTCATCTTTCTCTGATTGCTGAGTAACTTTCCAAGCCATGTATTCCATGTTTACTCTTTCACATTTTAATAAATATTTAGGCTTTTACAATTTTCAGTCAAGGTGAATAAAGCTGTTTGGGAAATTTTTGAGTCTTTTGGGTAAAGGTGCATTTTCATTTCCTGTGGACCAGCTGCGCATTTAACTGTATAAAACACTCCCAAACTGTGTTGGTGTCTTACCCTGAGTCTGTCCTAAGCCTTTTTATAGATATCAACTCATATTCCTGAAAACAGAAGGTATTAGTGGGTTCCCTTTCCCCAGCTCCCTTCCTGCCATTGCCTGAGAAGTTAGAACCAGAAAGTTAGGGAAAGAGGACCCCCCACCTTCAAGTCCCTCATGCTGAAGTCCAAGGGCGTGGAGGGAGGGGGAGGTGCTAATCATTAGATGCAATATGACCCGGATGGTTGGTGGTCCCTCAGTGAGCTGGGCTTTGAGAACCGTGACAAAACTCCGGGTCCTGCCCAAAATGTTGCTCGGAGCTGGGAAAAGAAGGTTGACAGGCCATCCTGAGGACACCAGGCTCGCCATTTCCCACTTATCCCACCTGGCATGGACCGGGCCGTGGCCACAGACACGGAACTCAGCCGCGCTCCGCACATACTGCACCGCACCGCCCCCACTTCTCTCGGTCTCCGCCCCTCTGGCTCACAGCCTGAACCTGTGGGGACAACCGCCAAGACTCAGGGTGAAGCCAACTCAGAAAAGGAGGTGAGGACAAGGAAGCCTAGGCAGGGGTGGGATCAGACTCCCGGGTCCTCTCCACTGTCTGCCTGGGCTGCTTCTCACCACTGGGTCTGGCCTCGCACACGCCCTGGCTGTCCAGGGTCGATGCCCACCAGCAGCTGTGCCTCCAGCTTCCCTCGGCCCTGCAGGGCCCACCCAAGGTCTGTGCACGGTCTTGGTGACGCCTGTTGAATGTTCATGACACACAGTGGCCTGTCTGATCTCATCAGCAGGGGCCATGGCCTCGGTTTCCAGGGCCACCACCTTGCAGGAGGGAAGAGGACCCTGAGACTTGGCTTCTGGCCACAGGCTGAGCCTCTGTCCAGGACAGCTCAGTGCGAGTGCGGCAATGGGTAATGAAGCACACCAGTCTGGGCGGGCATGTTCACAAAAGCCAGGCAGACTCAGTGGGGAGCCATCCATTAGCATCCTGCCCCTAATGGCCTCGGCTGCTCCCGCCTTGGCAGCTCCTCTGAGAAGGAGCCAGTGGACAGCAGCCACTGCTTGCAGAAGGTCTGTGGGCTGCAGAGACGGGCTCCTCAGAGCCGGTGGGCAGGGGGACGCTCACAGGCCAGCACTGGACGCCCCTCTCTATCTTCTCAGAGATCCTTCCACTCCCGCTGCCTTTGACCCTTTGTCACTCCCCAGCGTCACCTTCTCCAGGAAGCCTCCTGATGTCGCAGGGCTCTGAGCCCATCCCAGAGCCTTAGAGAGGGTGCTCTGTTGCCAGAGGAGGAGGCCAGGCCCCAGGCGACAGGAGTCCATCTTTTGCATGGGGAGACCCCAGGGGTCTGCATTAACTGGGATCCTTGGGGAGCAAGCAGCAGTGCCTGGCTCTGGCTAGTTTTAGGGGGAGAGAAGAATATTCTGGGAGGCTAACGATGCTCAGAGAATCACAAGAAGAAGAGAATCAGGGCCCAGAGTACTCCAGGTGCCTCCAGGGGTCCTGTTGGCAGGGCCTAGTGACCCATCTCTCAGGACACACCCAGAGAAGGAGGCTCAGCCACCACAGTCTCTGTGTCAGCAGCCAAGGCCCAGGACGCAGATTCCCTGGAGGAAAAGTCTGTCTGTCTGGCACGGCCACGTGCCCACCCCCTGGGCTGAGGCGGAGTGGGCCCCCGTGCCTGGCAGGCCCTTGTGTGTGAGTCGGTCAGTGCCCAGGCAATCTGTGAGCAGGCACGTTGTCATTCCTCACCTCACAACAGGTCAGACAGCCAGGGGGACCGTCAGGAAAACAGAGCACCCCGGCGGCCCCCACCAAGCCAGACAGCCGGGAGTCACATGATGAACCCCTCGTGCACGTGAGTGAGGGACGAGCAGCGCCCTCCTCGGGGCTGGCCAGCCCGGGCCAGCCTGCTTCCCGGGCATTTTACTTCCCATGACAGGTGTGGGTGGGAGCGTGGCCCTTCCTGATGGATGGGTGATATTTTCTGGGGTGCGGCAAGGACAGCACACCTGTCAAGGCTGAGGCAATTACGTCCCCCGCATGGCCTTCTGGACCAGCTCCAGCCTGAAGTCCCGGTGTTCTTTCTCCAGCGTCTGCTGCAGGATCCAGCCGGAACAGGAAGCGATGGGGTGGGAAGCCGGGCTGCTGGGGGGGGGGGGG
>NW_025999977.1:54046907-54056920 GCF_001458135.2 Marmota marmota marmota
TGCTGCTTTAGAAAACGGGCTGGAGGAGAGGGCGAGAGCCAGCCCCCGCAGGGTCTCCCTCCTCCCGAGAGCTCAGTCCTCGGGCCTCGTCCAGGCGCCCGGGATCAGAACGCAGAAGTCACCACCAACTAGGAAGGACTTTGGCGAAGCACTGGGTGGCAGGGGAGGATCAGAAGCCGAGAACCCCCTGGGCCTGGCCTGTGGCACTGGGCAGGACTGCCCTATGGCTGTGCCCATTCCTAAACAGGCGCGCGCGGCGCACTTGAGGCCACAGTCAAGGCTTGAGACAGCAGGGCCTGGGGAGGGGAGGGCTGCCTGCCCCTTTGGGCCAAGGCTTCACCCACACGGAGCAGGTGCACCAAGCGTTGTGTCGTGGCCATCTGAGCCGTGTCCCAGGGGAGCTGTGGCAGTCAGGGGACCAGAGGGCCGTCTCCAGAGGGGCCCCGTCCACCACTGGTGCACTGAAAGTCTCCACATAACCCAGCCTTCAGGACATGTGGCCAAGGCTGGGTTATGTTGCACAGGACAGCGAGCGGAAGGCCAGGGTGACGGGGACAGCCCACCCTCAGTCCCCACAGCAGAGCAAACATTCGAATTGACTGGCTTCTAGTCTTACAGGGGTGACATTATCGTGAATTTAAAGCCTGAAAGGACTAGGCCCCCCTGGGGCCAGGTGCTTAGCAAGGACCCAGCCGGTACTTGTGGCACCCTCACCGTCACGTCTTGTTGGTGGTGTGTCCTCGCCCTCACCTGTGCTGCACATGGCCCCCAGGCTTGTCCTCTCTGGCCTTTGCCCAACACCCTCCTTGCCTCCTTGGAGTCGCTGTGCGCTGCTGGCTTCCCAGTGCTGCTGTGGCTGTCCCCCAGGGGGCTGTGTCCCCAGACTGGGCAGAAGCAGAACAGGACCCCTTGAAGAGCAGAGGAGTGGCAAGGCAGGATGGAGGTGGCAGGCCTGTCAGGTGGCCCTTCCCTCCATGGTGCCACACCTCTTTACCCCATCTGTAAGTGCCTCTGAGTCGTCCCTTACAGAGTGTTTCCTGCCTGTGACTTTGTGCCACCCACTCAACAGCCCTCCAAAGCAAGAACATTGTCCCCATTTTGAAGCAGAATCATTGAGGGTCAGAGGTCAAGTGACAGAGACCAGTAGCTGGGGTAGGTGAAGGCTGGCCTCAGAGGCCTGGAGGAGAGACACCGGGTCAGATGCATAGGTTGAGCTGCCCTAGAGCAGGGCCCTGAGGGCCAGAGTGGACCACAGCCCTGCTCCTGAGATCCTGCCTTGTCTTTATCCCTGAGGCTGGTGAGCTGATTCCCTGTGATCCAGAAGCTCTTCCCAGACGGCCAAAAGGCTGGCCTTGGTGACTTTTGGTGAGGAGAGGGGAAGTCCTGAGGGGTGTGGTCATGGAGGGGCCATACTTCCTGGAGGCCTGACTGTGTAAAGTCTACTTCCCATCATTCTGTGGCCTTGGGGGACCCTGGCCTTCTCCTGGCACCTGTCACTCCAGCTGGCTCACCCTTGATGCCCCTCCTGGCTCTGGTGTGGCACCTGGTCTCATGGCCCTTGCGGTCCTTGCCGGTTACACGTTTGTCTCTCTGCTCCTGGACTGGAGGGCCTCTGACCAGGGCATCCTGAACCCGCAGCACCCTGCACACAGGGTTCTAGACTCTTCCCATCCCACCTGGCGGCGGGGCCCAGGGCCAGGCACCCTGCACTGGCAGGCTTACCTCGCGTCCCAGTCTCCTGGATTTCCACCCCGGGCACAGCTCCAGGCCCCTCCTTCCTGCTGTCAATTACCACAGAAACCGCCACCCGTGGGCCCTGGTGCCTGTGGGTCTGTGCCAGTCACTAAGACAATGGCTTCCTGGGAATAAAGCAGGCTGTTTCCACGGAGCCAGTAGAGCCAGGAGGGGAGGATGGGGACTGCTGGGGACCATCTGCCACCAGTGCCTCGTGCTTGCAGCTGGTGGGGGCTGCCACCACCCCAGCCCTCTCAGCCAAATCCCTTCCCCCAGCCCTGTCTTCCCAAAGGTCCAGGCCCTGTGCTGGTTGAGCCCCAAAGGAGGACACAGTCCAGGGTGCTGCCGGGGCTCGCCCAAGTTAATGCCGTGGTTACAAGGCCAGGGTAGAGCTGGACGGGAGGGAGCAGGCTCCCAGACCCTCGGAGAGCACAGCACAGGACATCTCACTCCTTCCCGAGCCTGTCCAGTCTGCCTGCTGTCGTCAGTGGTGAGGCCACACACAGGCTTGGCCCTGAGACCACCCTGATGGTGTCCTCTGACCGCCCCTCGCCTGCTGACCCCACTCCTGAAGACACCTCTGGCCTACAATTGAGGAAGCAGGATCTTCCAGGTGCGGTGGCACACACCTGAAATCCCAGCAGCTCTGGAGGCTGAGGCAGGAGGATTGCAAGGTTTTGTCTCTAAGTGCAAAATAAAAGGGCTGATGGTGTAGCTCAGTGGTAAAGCACTGTTCATCCCTGTATCAAGAAAGAAAGAGAGAAAGGAGGGAGGGAGGGAAGAGAAGCTAAGGGATGTGTCAGCCTGGACCTGTCCCCATCCTCTGCACAGCTGACAGCTGGCCCACCATGAAGGCCACTCTGTGCCCCTGTTCTCCAGCTCCCGCACAGCCACCCTGCTACCTAAGCCCGCTTGGCATCCTGTAGCCCCTCCCATCTGTCCTCCAGCTCTGGCTGGAGCTGCACAGTAGTTTGGGGTCGTCTGAACCCTGTAGGTGACTTCGGAGAGAATAAACACCTTAGAGAAACTGAGTTCTCCATTCATGGTCACAGCGTTGTTCTCCATTTATTTAGGCTGCCTTTAATTTCCTTCATCCACGTCTTCTGGTTTTTCAGCCATACATACATATTTGTTAGATTTACACCTAAGTATTTTGTGGTTTTAGGAGCTACTAGAGTTTTATCAATTTGTTTACTTATTAATTTTTAAATTAATTGTTGATTCATAAATATTTGCAAAGACTATACCGCGAGGTCCCACTCACCCTCCATACAGTTTCCCACGGTGACTGCCTCTTGCAGGAACGCAGCACGGTATGGAAACTTTGTCCTTCGTCACTCCTGTGGACCTGTGTAAACACCAGCTCACTGAAGACAGAAGCAGTGCCCATGTAGGGGGCACACCTGGATCCCAGCTACTCAGGAGGTCAGGCAGGAGTTCAAGGACAGCCTGGGGAACTCGGCAAGACCCTGTCGCAAAATAAAATTTAAAAGGCCTGGGGGTGTAGCGCAAAATAAAATTAAAAAGGCCTGGGGGTGTAGCGCAAAATAAAATTAAAAAGGCCTGGGGGTGTAGCTCAGCGGCAAAGCACTTGGCTAGCATGCGCCAAGGTCCTGGGTTCCACCCCTAGTACACACGCATGCATATGCAAAAACACAGACAGAAGTCTAACTGATTTTCTGTTTTTCCTCTCTATCCTACAACCTTGCTAAATCCACCTCGTTGGGCTTGTTGTTTAGGAGTTCTTGAGACTTAACCTAGACAGCCATATTAACCTGTGAATAGAAAGAGTTGTACTTTACCCCTTTCTGGTCTGTGTGAATCTCCTTTCTTGTCTTGCACTGGCGAGGATCCTGCTGGTGCTGAACAGGAGCAGAACAAAGGTCTGGAGGGAACCGGCACTGCTAAGCGTCAGCTCGCTGTGGGGTCTGCAGGTCCCTTTCCAGGTGGCAGGCCTCCCTTCTCCTCCTGGAGGACTGAGAGACTTCTCACGAAAGCTGTCAAATTTTGACAACTTCTTCTTTGGCATCTATGAGATGATCATGCGATTTTCCTCTTCAACCCTTTGATGGGACAGTCACAGGGGTGTTTCCAGAGCCATGTGGAGGACGAGGTCCTGTCTCGGTGTTCAAACTTTGTGACAGTTTCCCATTTCCCAAGGACAAGATCAAAGTCCCCACCACGCTGGCTGGCTGAGGGCTGCATCTCTCTAGGAGGCAGCGAGTCGGCTCATGGCTTGAGCAATAAAGACACTTAACAGCAGCAGGTGACTTATCTGCAGGTCCAGTGGTTCAGGCCCTGACGGCACCGAGCACCGATCCGGGTTGGCATCTCCGCCTTGCCCTTCTGGTGGTAAGGTGCCACTGGCAGCTCTAGGCATCTTTATCTGACATAATGTTCAAAACTAGAAGAGAGAGGAGGAACAAAATATGTCCTTTATATGCTTCTCTTTTGACCAAAAAGAAAGTTCTTTCCTGACCCTCCTTAGCAGGTTTTCTCTAACTACTCATCGGTCAGGCCAGGTCACCTATCGGCTAACCCCAGCTCCTCTCCTGACCCGGGGCACAAGCTGCTGAGCAAATCAGGGAGAAAGTGGGTGAGTGGCATCCGCCCTGCTGGTCCACCCATGGCCCCTCATGGCCCGGCTTCTCCCTGGCCCCGTCTTAGTCTTGGGTGAGCACCCCACTCTGGGCCTGGAGTGCTCCTCTCGCCTGCACCTCTATATCCAACTCAAAACGGCGCACCCTCCAGGTCTGACCAACTGCGCCTGACCCCAGAGTGATGCAGGGTCCCCCCAGCACGCCTCTGCCACTTGCTCCCATGTGGTCCCCATGACAGCTGGGGACTCGGCATTCCCCAGGGCTGCCACGCCCTCAGAGGCCCTACTCTTCCATCCCCCTTCCTCCCTCCCTCCCACATCCACTCTGTGCCTCCAACCCACCCAGCCTACCAGGGCCATCAGAGCTGCTCCGGCCCCGTGAAGACCCCCTCTACCGTCACAGCGCGGCCTCCACTCTTCCTCCCTGAGCCCACCCATCAAATGCTCCTGTGTATTAGAGCTATTTCAACACATGCCTGTCACCCCCAGAGGGAGTTCAGGCCACATCTCAGTTGTCCCTGTAGCTGCCACCATTGTGACATGTGCCTCAGAGGTGGAAGGATTAGAAATCAACTGTGGATTAAAATAGTAACCACAACCCTGTAGCCTTGTGAGGGTCTGGGGGCCCTGTGCCTCGCGCACATCAGCTCCAATCCACAGACAGTGGTCTCAGGAGCAACATGGTCCCCTGCCACCACTAAGACTGACCTTAACCAAGAGGTCAGACAACCAGCCAAAGTCAAGCTCAGGGCAGGACAAACTTGAACACAGGTCCCTTCCACTACTCGAAGAAGTAGGAGGGAGAGTCAGGGGGCAGCTGGGGGACCAAGGTGTGATGGCTAAGGGTCCAGAGCCCACAGGGAGGACAGTAGGACTGGCCAGAGGGCTGAGGCCTGGACACCAGCCACAGGCCTCAGGCAGAGGCCTCTGCTGAAGCTGCACCAGGTGGGGTGACCAGGAGGGAGAGCACCTTTGAGCAATAAACATGAACCTGGACTACAGCCCATGCCTGGGACAGGGACACAGAGCTGCCAAAGCCCTGGCTCTCACCCAAAAAGACCTCCGTTGGCTGGGAAAATGGACACATGTATCAACTAAAAAACAGCAGAACAGGGCAAAGAGGAGTGGCCCTCCCTCCTGGGGGAGGCGGTCACCTTGGCAAGGGCAGCCCCCTTATCTGCTGTTCTGCTTTCCCGGGTTCAGTTAACCCTGGTCGCGGCGGCAGCCTGAGAATGCTAATATTGGTCTTGACTCTTCCAAGCAAGACCACACAGCTTGCACTACAGTCAGTCATTATTAGTAATTATAATTATTAGTTAACATTGTTAATCTCTTACTGTGTTTAATTTATAAATTAAACTTTATCATAGGTATGTACGTGTAGGAAAAAATACGGTTTTGCATTTTCAGTGGTATTACAGACTCAGGCAATCCCAGGGGTCTTGGGTGGGATTCCCCCAGGGATAAGGGGGTGACGGCACCACCCGCTCTGCACACATCTCTACTCTGATTCACCACAGTCCCCACTGAGCCCCACAGCCTGCTGGGGAGTAAGAATCGTCTTCTCTGTTCCAGGCAGAGTCCAGGCAGGACAATACGTTGCCCAGGGCCCGGGGGTCAGGGGCCTGCCCAGGAATTGGACTCAGCTTCCCGCCAACTGCCTCTCCCAGGGCCGTTCTTGGTGCCCTGCCCAGCAGCCCTCTCCCCTGGAGCCCAGAAGCTGGCCACAGGCACGGGATCAGGGAGCTGGCAGCTCCTCCTGTGCCTGCCCGTGTCTTGCTCATAATCCCAGGTGGCTGCCCACATCCGTCTCGCTCGTCCCTGCCTCTCAAAGCCAGCTCAGAAGATGAAGTGAGGCCTCAGGTGTGGGGTGACGAGAGCAAGGGACTGAATCACCCCTTTCTGAAACGCCTTTAACGTGCTCGTGTGCTGCAGTAAGCCCTGACGTGGGCTGAGGCTCACAGGATTCACGCTCACTTGTGGAAGTCCCCTGAGGACCTGCCCTAGCCCAGGACCAGCGTGATATGAACGTCTGGGGACATCAGCACCCGCGCCCCTTCCCTGCCCATCAGCACAAGCTTTCCTCCCGACGGCTCTGACAAAGTTCCGCTCACACTTGTGTTTATACAACCTGGCCCATGTCTTGGGTGGGGACGGTGGCTTGGTGGGGACGGTGGCTTTGTGATGACAGCCGGCTTTGATGAGAAATCCTGAAGGCTGAGATCTTGATGCCCAGGTAGGACTTGCATGCCGGGTGCCCCAACTTGGGCATGAGGGAGAAAATATCTGCAGCTCTTCTGGGCCTGTGATTCCATGCCCACAAGGTCCCCTGACACCCCAGGCCCTCTGATGCTACAGGACTGTCATACCAGGAGCAGAGTCCTCGGGCCTGAGCAGGGAGGACTGGGCTCCCGCAGGTGTGCTCAGCTGCCAGGTGGCAGCGCTCCAGCACGGGGCAGGGGCTGTGCCGAGCCATGAGCTGGCGGGAGGTTGACGCACCTGTCAGCCTGGACAGCCTCCCCAGAGCCCAGTGAGACAAGAGGCTGGAGGAGAGGGGTTTAAGGGGAGGGAGGTGCCCCTGCTGGGCGGCAGCACTGTGGAGGAGCAGGAGGAACATTCCAGCCTCTCTAGGGCACTAAGGTGTCTGTCCCTGCCCATAGGGAAGGCCCCCAGAGTAGAGAACAGGGGAAGGCTGGCCACGGAAGAGCTTGGCCACCTGAGACCTCTGACCTGCCACTTCAGCTCTCCTGCAGAAGGGGCTCGGGCAGAGGCCAGGAGCTCCTCAGAGCAGAGTGAGGAGCCCAGGGCAGGTCCCCCGTGATCAGGGTGTGGCCTTCCTGGAGGAGGCTAGAGGTAGACCCCTGAGCCTAGGAGACAGCATGGCAGGAGGGACCCAGGAGAGAGAGGCTGAGAGGCCAAATCCACTCATGCTGGAAGACGAGGGCTTTCAGTGGAAGAGTGTCATAGGGGTGCAAGCCCAGGAAGAGGGGCTCAGAACCAAGAAGGCAGGGGCTCGGGGTAGAAATGGACCACCTCTGCGCACTGCCTGCCGGGATAGAGGCAGGACCAACCACAGGCAGCAGGACCTGTCGCCTTCTCAGCCTGCTCAGCAGGGGCAGAAAATGACCCAGGAGACCAGCCATCCCTACGCACGTCCCTCCGGCCCTAGGGAGCTGGAGGGGTTTCTCCACTCTCTGGGTCTCTCTCACTGAGTCCTGATCTTCCTGAGGTTGTTTAAACTGATTAAAACCCTTGGCCGCAGTGAGCAAGGCTAGGAGCCAGACAAGGGGACCCCTGGCCTGGGTAGGGCTCTCCAAAGCCTGTTCCCCATATCTGCAGCTTGGCGAGTTGCTGCAGGGAGGGGTTCTGGGGTACCTCCTCTGTACTGCCGGGGCATCACAAGGGTCCCTGGCCCTTTGAAGTTCTGAGAAGTCCTGCAGGGGAAAAGCCTCCAGGGAAAGCCGGTCAGCCCCCTGCCCAGCGACTCTGTGTTCATATTGACCACTTCACCGAATGGACAAACAGACGCCAGTTCCCAGGCCAAGAGAACCTCAGCTGAGCAGCCTCGGCCTGGGCCTCTCTCCCTGCCTCCTCTGTGCTGTCTGCAGTGCAGCGGCAGCCTCAGGGACTTAGGTCAGAGTAGGCAACACGTGCCCCCAAGCCCTGCAGCCTTCCACCCTCAAGCCCACCACGGACCGAGTCCTCTGGACTCCACGAGACCCTGGGGGATGCACGTGTCAGGCGGGACAGAAGCAGCCGAGAGCGGCCTGCAGACTCCCAAGGGGTCCTGGAATCGTCAAGGGCAGCTCCACCGACTGCAGCTTCCACGCCTCAGGCCAGGCCTCCGCGTCCCACCTGCCCCGGGGTCTGTCCACACCAAGTCCCTGCTCCTGCACAGCCAGGCCCTAGAAGCACCCCAGCTCCTCACCAGGCCTGGGAGAGCCCAAGTTTCATTTCTCCCAGTGTGTGGGAGACCTGGCTCCTAGAGTTCCCTCCAAGGCCCACAGGGAGCTGGCCGGTGGGGACAGGCAATGGGTCCTGGCCTCCCTAATGCCAGGAAGCTCCCTCTGCCCTGCTCCCTTCCAAGCATGAGTATCAAGCGGAAGCCAGCCCCAACTCAGAGGCCTTCTGTGGCAGGCAGGGGTTGCCTCTGCCCGTGTGCCAGGCCAGTGGCACGCATCCTGTGTCCACCCCTCAAGGGCACAGACTCTGGGCCCAGCTCACTGTCTACTCACTGCCAGCAGCACCTCCCAGGCCACAAGGCTAAGCCCCGCCATCACTGATGTTGATTTGCTTTGGCACCATGACCTCTCACAGACATGATCTTATTAATCTTCCATACTGGTATTCAAGGTTCAGAGAGGTTAAGGAACATGTAAAGGTCACACAGCTCATAAATGGCAGAGCCCAGCAATCAGCTTTGATCAGGCCACACTGCACTGAGAGGCTCCTTGCTCTGTTGACAGCCTTCCCAGGGAATGCTGCTGGGCATGGTGGTGGGCTCCATGCTGGAACTGACCGGTAGTCAGTGACGGGTATGATCCAATTGCAGTGGTATCAACCTAAGACAGGAGGCTGACGCCTAAAGGTCAGTTTTCCGATGACGGGTAAGAACCATATGTTGAATTGGACAACCTACCAGGCACGGTCCTTAAGCCACATTGCTTGTTGTTTAATTAATCAGAAGGGGGGAGACGCTGGGAGCCATTAGCCAAGTAGGTATGACAATTTCCTTGCCAGCGTACCCCATGTTGCTTAGTGGAAGGACTCGTGGAAATAGGACATTTTGCAGTGACATTGCATGTATGTGACCTTGCTCAAGGACCAGGGCAGATTAGGGTGTTCTCGGTTTAGGTTCCAGGTTTAAGGTTTAAGGTTATTCCTGCTGGGAATAGGGCGTATCCTGCTGCCTGAGTTCCCCTTGAGTTCTCACGGGATTCAGACAGTATTTTTTGGGAGATAGAAGCCCAGTGGAGGTGGATTTGGGCAGAGAACGTGGATTTCCCCAGAACGTGATTGTAGACGGCTGGTGTGAGTTCGGGAATAAAGAGTTGCTGTTTGCATCTACAAGCTGTGTGGTGGCCCGTGATTGTGTGCCCAGCCAGACTGCGGCAGAAAACAAGCCATGCTGCTGCCCTATTGCCCTCCAGCACAGCTGTGAAGGAGCTCAGAGGGTAGTGCCAGGGTCCATGGGGCTAACTGCTGTGTGCCAGAGAACTCAAAGCTTTGTTCATTGTAGGGAAATGTCACAATTCTAATTACTTTCCCTCCATGGTTGGAAACAGCCCTCATGGTCACAGGTGGAGGGTCACAGTGGAATTCAGACAAGGACAGGAGAGGGACAGAGCCTCCAAGAATAAGTAGTGCTCATGGGGATTTGTACCATTATCATCACCATCACCATCACCATCATCACCACCATCATCACCATCATCACCATCACCACCATTACCACCACCAACAACATCATCACCAGCATCACCACCATCACCACCATCACCATCATCATCACCATCAATCACCATCACCATCACCACCATCATCACCATCACCATCACCATCACCATCATCACCACCATCACCACCACCATCATCACCACCATCACCATCACCATCATCACCACCATCACCACCACCATCATCACCACCATCACCACCACCACCATCACCATCATCACCA
>NW_025999977.1:54058777-54073675 GCF_001458135.2 Marmota marmota marmota
GGGGGGGCGGGGGAAGGGGGCTTTGAAAGAGGAGATTCAAAGGCCACACTCTCATGTTCTCTGTCAGGAGCCGGGATTCACTTGTCCACCTGGGAGACGGTTAATCTGAGATGGTTAATCTGGGAGATGGTCACTTCTGGGATTTTCTGGGGCCATCCAAGTCTGAATTACTTTGTTCCTGGTGGGTGTGGACTCAGGGACAGATAACTGTGTTTTCCCTGAGATTAGGGAGGAGAGAGATTAAGGAGGAGGGAGAGGAAGAAACATGTCCATTTAAAAAACAAGTCACAGTGGCAGAGCAGCAAGGGGCTGTATTCAAAGTGTGACAGTGGTCCAAGGTTACCCCAGGTGCTGCTCACACCACTGGAACCCCGTTTGAGAACCACTGCATTAGGGGGCTCTCATTGGCCAGTGGTCAAAGTCACAGGCTTTGACCCTTATGCCTCCCCCAGGGCACTCACCGGGGACAGCAAGGAGGCGTCAGGAGACTGAGCTCTCCAGCCCAGTGGAGAGGCTAGCTCAGGACAGACCCCGGGTCCTGTTACCTGGAGCCACAGACAAGGAAGCCTGGCCTCCGCAGAGGGGCGCACAGATCTGCACCTGCCGGGCCCCCACTGCCCTTCTCTCAGGAGGCCCCCACCATAAGAGTGGTCCACTTTGTGCTTTGAAGAAGGCCCTGCTGCTCTCTGCTGCAAGTTGTTTTTAAAACAGACCTGATGTCAGGTGTGGCGGCACACACCTGTGATCCTAGCACCTCTGGAGGCTGAGGCAGGACGATCCCAAGTTCAAAGCCAGCAATTTAGCAAGGCCCTAAGCAACTTGGAGACACCCTGTCTTAAGACAAAAAAATAAAAAGGGCTGGGTCTGGGGCTCCGTGGTTCAGCACTGGGTTCAAAAGATAGATTTCTGTCTCTGTCTTCCTCCCTTCCCCTCCGTGACCTCTCCCCTCCCTAATTTTAGGGGATGCAGGGTCACCTTTCTTCCTGCTCCTAGGCAGAGTTATCGGTCCCTGAGCACACACCCACCACAGGAATGAAGTAATTCAAACTTGGGCTGGTACCAGAAGATCTCAGAAATGGCTATCTCCCAAATTTACAAGTGAATCACCACTCCAGAGACCCAAGGAATGCAGCCTTTGAATCACCTCTTTTAAAACCCCTGTTCAGCCAGGCACAGCAGCACACACCTGAGATTCCAGCGGCTCCGGAGGCTGAGGAGAGAGGGTTGAATGTTCAAAGCCAGCCTCAGCAATTTAGCGAGGCCCTGCTTCAAAATTAAAAAATAATAATAATAATAATAAAAAGGGCTGGGGATGTGGCTCAGTGGTTGAGTGGCCCTGGGTTCAATCCCTGGTACCACACACACACACACACACACACACACACACACGTGTTCTCCCTGATGGGCAGAATGACAGCCCCCAGGACAGGAATCCCTTTTCCTCCTTGGCTAATAAAGCAACAAAACTTCTTTTTCCTTTTTCTCAAACTGTGTTCTCATTATTGGATTGGCATCAGGGACAAGGGCAGAGCTTTCCGTAACACCACACTGTGACCTGGACACCCAGAGGTGGCACCTAGACCTCGGGCGTGCCAGTGGGTGTCACAGAGCCTCCCTCTGCCCTCAGGTGGGCTCTGTTCCCTCTGGTTCCGAGGCCTGCGCAGTAGGGCTGCATTATGGCCTGTTCCACCTCCCCACGCTGCACCTGAGACCCTCCCCGAGGCCTGAGAAACAGGAGCGGCGGGAAGGTCCAGCACCCAGCCCTCCTGTGGGTTTCCATGACAACCAGGCTGCAGTGGTCCGCAATCACAATCACCCTGAGCTGACCACTCCTGGGCCCTCTGGTGAGCAGGAGGAGGCCCCACTTACTGGCACAGTGGCAGGCAGGGGTGGCTGGGCCAGGCCTCCAGTCACCTTCTGGGAAGTTTCAGTTGACCCAGACTCATGAAGGAAATGTCCTGCCAGCCTGGGAGGGACTCCCAAGCTGGGCGAAGACCCTTCAGGGCCTTGGCAGAGACACTTCCACCCAGCCCCATGGTCACATCAGATAAATCCCCAGGTGGAATCCTGAGCACCGAGCTCGGGGTCACCAGAGCCCTGGCCCTGCCCACAGGGGCAGTTCAGTGCTTGACCCCACAGGGAACCAAGAACCCAAAAACTTGCATCTCCAAGCTCCTGGCCATTTGAGGAACCAGGGGCTAGCTCAAGGTGAAGAGGGGGGTCACGGCCATCCAGACAATGCCCTGCCCCCTGCTGCTTTAGACAGGCTTAATAAGTACTTGTGACTATTAGGGTTTCCTGAGCACCTACTATGTGCAAATGGATTTGATCCTAGGAGAACTCTTGACCACTTTCCAACTGTCAGGGGCTGGATCTCAACGTCTGCACCCATGGACCAGCCCGTCTCTGCTTTTAGCTGGTCATGTGCCCTGGGGCCTACCAAGGCTTTGACAAGGAGAAAGGGCATTTCCTTCCAAAACCAGTTGGAAAACCACTGTGATAGTCCAACCTCCCCACTTCACAGAGAAGGAAACTGAGATTCCAGGAGGCAATGTGGCTTGTCCCGGATCCCACAGCTCTAAACAGTGTATCAAAAGGCTAATTCAGTCAGTGTATTCGGCGATTCTTAGAACTTAACAGTGACGCATCATGTGTTTTTTTTTTTTTTTTTTTCTTTTTTTTTTTTTTCAAGTTAAGTAGAGTGAGAGATGGGATGGGAGGGAGAGAGAGAGAGAGAATTTTTAATTATTTATTTTTTAGTTCTCGGCGGATCACAACATCTTTGTTTGTATGTGGTGCTTGAGGATCGAACCCGGGCCGCACGCATGCCAGGCGAGCGCGCTACCGCTTGAGCCACATCCCCAGCCCCCGCATCATGTGTTTTTTAAAAGATTTTGAAGATTTCTGCCAAGCTTAGATTAATTCTTCTCCATTTGACTTTTAGCAATAGTCAAGGTATTTGGGGTTCATCTCTGTCCAGCTGCCTGACGCTAGGGTGAGAGGAAACTGAGTCAAAAGCAGAGGATCTCTGCATGGGGAAGGACAAAATGGACAGCTCAGCGGGGGCTGGGCTGCTGACCCTTCAGAAGAAAAGACTAAGGGTCAAAGTGGAGGTCTGGACATTAGGGGAGACTCTCTAGGAGGAGAGAGGGGAAGTTGAGGGGTGAGAAAGAGGAAGTTGAAAGGCAATGAAGGAGAGACTCAGGGACAGAAGAAAAAAACAAAATGTCGTAAGAATTCCTCACCTTCGATATGTTTAACGGTATTTTTGAGGACATATTCAGTATACTTGAGAACATAATCAGATGAACAGATATGCAGGGACTTCAAAATAATGCAGATTGGGCTGGGAGAGAATGGGTGGGGTCAAGATGAGACAAACTCTGTTTTATTATATTGTCTCTGTTTCTGCACATTTGAAGTTTTCCATTATAAAAGTCTCTAAAATTTATGTAGCCAATACATTTCAGAATTTTTAAATGAAGTTGTTGAATGTAGTTTTCTCTATAGGGCCTCCAACCTCTGTCCCCCAAGGCTACACACACACACACACACACACACACACACGCCTTATCCTTGGGTCAGCCAAAGTGAGCCTCTGCATACTGATTCTCCTCTGCTTGGAGAGACTCCAAAGCATTTGTTAAAATATTGATGCAAAAAAAGAAATTCATTAGTCAAACAAAACATCACAGAAATCTTCCCATCTATCGCATCCTGTGGGATCTGCTATAAGTTTTATAAATAGATCAAAGAAGCCACTACACATGACGTCTTGGCCGGTTGACAAGTCTGCTCTGGGCACCTCCACTTGGAGGAGGCCTGGCGAAGGCCACAGGCGGGCAGGACCCTAGTCCCGTCTCTAGGCCTGGAGTCCTGTTCTACTGCGACACTCATTATCCAGGAGTAAAGGGAGCGGCAGGAATTTTTCTCAAGATTTCTAAGATTTAAGATTTTTGTCTTGGCACAGGGGACGGAACCCAAGGCCTTGCCCACGGCAAGCAATTGCTTCCCCCTGAGCTACCCCAGCCTGTCTCCACCCTCTCTGACTCAGTTCCCTATCTTTACAAGAAATAGAAGGACAACAGGTGTTCACGGAGCCCCTCCCAGCCTAGTGTGACCTTGCTCGGTGCTAACCTTCCAGGGAAGGCAGTGTTATGGGGTCTGTGTGGGCCCTGCCCTTAATCTATGCAGGCAAAGGCCCTCAGGTCCCGTGCTCAGCTGCAGGGCAGGCAGAGGAATCCAGTGGGAGGACCGTCTCAGGAAGGCCAAGCAGGCACCCATTCAGTCCCATCTGCCATTGACCTGATGTCCCCACCACCCAGGGGGTGGCCACTGGTCCCACTGAGAGCCTCCCACAGTGCTAGCCTTTGAATGCCAGCACTAAAGCAGTCCAGGGCATTCTGGGACAAGCTGGTCACCTCTTCCCAGGAAAGGCGGCTGTGCAGTATCAGGAGGAAGGAGGCTCAAGTGCCCTGGAGGCTCCGAAGCTTTGGAAGGCCAGGGAGGCCTTCAAGTCCTGCAGCCCTGTGATTGACAGCACGCCAGCAGGCCTGCTGCTCGCGGGCTAAGGGGATAGTTAGTGGGCAGGCAGGGGAGCCCACGGGGGGAGCCGCTCCTCGGAGCAGGCGGCGGAGAGTGCAGAGGCCCAAGAGAGGACATCTCCGCCTGGAGGAGCGGGCTGCAGGAGGGGCAGGCAGGCCCTGCCTGGGGATGCTGCCTTCCTGTCCAAGGCTGCCCAGGCACCTGTCTCCTCCTCCGCAGCTCTCAGAGTTCTCGGAGGGTCAGAAGCCAGCTCAGGCCCCTTTGTCCCATCCCGAGGGAGCCTGCCAGGCTCTGCCATCCAGGGCCCAGACACAGCACAGAGGAGGCTGGACAGCGAGCCACACTCTCAACACGAGCCCCCCCCAGCACACACATACAGAGGAGGCCGAGTTTGGATGTCCACGCGACTTCCTTGAGGAGTGCATGGGGTGTTTCCTTGGCTCTGGGCCACCAGCGGGGAGGACCCTGAGCAGGACGTCAGATGACTTGGGAAGGCAGGTGGAGACTGTTTTAAATCCCTGTCGTGGAACCAGCAGGCCAGGGCGGGTCCCACTACCCACTGCAGCTGAAGCTCTTAGCCTAATTCTGATGGCTGCTGGGACAAATTACTGCCGTCACACTGGCTTAAAAGCAGAAATGAACTATCCACAGCTGTGCAGTTTGGAAGTCCAGCAGGGCCTCACTGCCCTACAGACAAGGTGTTGGCAGGGTCCTCTCTTGAGGTGCCAGGGAGGACCCCTTCCCCAGCCGTCTCCACCTTCTGGAGACACTGACCTTCGGCGGCTCGTGGCCCCCACTCCACACCCGAGTCCTTCTCACCCTGCCATCTCACCAAGCTCCACTCCTGCCTCCCCCCAACTTTGCCCAATGCTCGTGGCTACGCTGGGCTAGGGCATCTGGGATAGGCAGGGATCCGAAACCTCTATGGTCCCCAGGTAACTTACTCACAGGTCCAGGGGTTGGGACGGGGACATCTTTGGGAAGCCACTATTCTGCGCACACACTACATTTGCAAATCTTAACACTACCTTCTTGATCGTTTTCTATAGTTCAGGCTTGTCATGATTCAGTAATTTAAAAGCCTGATGTTTGTAAAGCCAGTTTTCACACTGATCTCATTGAGGTCTGAGTGTAACCCAGGGAGGTATTAACTCCAGAGCTGGAACTGATACTTCCTGCTACTCCCATTCTTCCAGGTGAGGAAACCGAGGTCACCATTAGTCACTTTCGTTTCATTGTTTCTTTTTTCTAACTTCTTATCAAGGATATTTCCAAACCTAAAAATAACAGAACCGTGCAATGATGTTCCTTCTTCCAATTCGTCACTCGCCTTTGACGACTGCCCCGAAGCCAGTGTTCTTATTCACCTTGTCCCTATGCCCTCTGCTTTTCTGATGGTTTTGCTGAAATATTTTAAAGCAAACTCAGACATGAGAACCCACTTTCAGATTCATGCAGCAGACACTAATTGAGAGATGCGATGTCTCCACATCGTGTGGCTGCCAGGGACAGATGATGGCAGGAGGCTCTTCCTGCATGGCTGGGGGACCCTGAGTCACCTGCATGGAGCCTGCCCTCAGGGTGGCCAGCCTGGAGGCCCAAGAGCGCTCCAGAGCCCTGCCCCTTAATCCCCCAAGCTGGGCTCCCAGCCAGAGAAGCCAGCAGCCCTGCCCTAGACCCCTCCAGTGACCCATCTGCCACTTCTGGGATGTGGGTGTGGGAAGCAATCCCAAGAAGGCACAGTTGAGACCTGCAAGGAAATGAGAGCTGTGTTTCTTAAAGTGGAGTCTACCCATGGGAGGCCACCCCATGGTCAAGAACTGATCTCAGCTGGGTACGGTGGTGCACACCTGTAATCTCAGCAACTCGGGTGGCCCGGACAGGACGATTGTGAGTTCAAGGGCAGACTGGGCGACTTAGAAAGGCCCTGTCTAAAAATAAAATAAAAAACAGTTGGTGCCTGGCATCATGGTGCACAGTAATCCCAGCAACTCCAGAGCCTGAGGCAGGAGGATTGCATGTTTGAGGCCAGCCTAGGCAATTTAGCAAGACCCTTTCTCAAAATAAGGGCTGGGGATGTAGCTCATTGGTAGAGCACTTGCCTAGCATGTGTGAGGCCCTGGATTCCATCCTCAGGACCATAAACAAAACAAAACAAAAAAACTGATCTCAATGTCTCTGACACAATGTCAAACCATGAGTGTCCAATATGCACCGACTGTGTGCCCCTAAGGGGCCCCAAGAATGGGGATTAGCACCCTTATTAAAGAGGCCCGAGGGAGCCTGTCAACCCTCCCTCTGTGCAAGGACATAAAAAGAAGCCGCTAAGAAACCAGCAAGAGTCCTTGCCAGAACCTGACCACGCTGGGCCCTGATCTCGGTTTGCAGCTTCCAGAACCACAAGAAATCACTGTCGGTGGATCCCGAGCACCTGGTCTGGGCGCTTTGTCAGAGCAGCCTGAGCAGAGTAGGCCAGCATCCTCTGTCAGAAAGCACTCCGTCACTTCCACTCCAGTTCTTCCTTGTCACCGCTTCCTTTTTTACGCTGGAAATGGGGACAGTGTGACAGGCTGCTTGATCTTGTCAGTGTAAGTGAGCCCTCACCACCCTCACCATGGCCGGCTACAGATAAAGCACCAGGTGTGTGAGTCGCTGGCTTTAGGGGAATTAGAGGAGCTGTGGCTCACTGTCGGAATGCTGCCCTCACCCAGTGGGTTGGGACGAGTTTTAGTACAAAAGAAGTGGCAGGTGGCAGGAATGACCCAGAGCCCACCTACGGTGGGGCACAGGTGCCACCTTGTGGTACGGGGAAATACCCGGACCCATCGGTTCCCCAGGGAGGGACAAACATGGAAATAATTTGCTCAAAGCCAGAAAAGAATATCATGGGAAGCAAGCTGCAGTCTGCCTGACCTGAACACCGTCTCAACTGCAGATCATCACAGAATTAGAAAGTATTCTGAGTGGAATAATAAACTCCTACACCTCAAAACTTGCAAGATGCATCCAAAGCAGTGCCTCAAGGAGCATTTCTAGTCTAAAATGTGGGAAGGAAGAAGGATGGGAAAGGGAGCAGATAAGATCCATCTCAAGAGTCGACAAAAGGAAGACCAACATAAATACCCTCCCCAAGGCAGGAGGAATAGAAATAAGAATAAAACTGTGGAGTAGGGAACAAAGAAACAAAGAACCAACAAAATGTAAATTTGATTTCTTCTCTCTCTCTTTTTTTTTTTTTTTTTTTTGGTACCAGGATTGAGCCCAGAAGTGCTTAACCACTGAGCCACATCCCTGGCCTGTTTTATTTTTAATTTTGAGACAGGGTCTCACTAAGTTGCTGAGGCTGGCTTTGAACTTGGGATCCTCCTGCCTGAGCCTCCCAAGTTGCTGTGTTTACAGGTGTGTACCACTGTGCCCAGCTAAATTTGGTTTCTTCCTTCCTTCCTTCCTTCCTTCCTTTCTTTCTTTCTTTCTTTCTTTCCTTCTTTCTTTCTTTCCTTCTTTCTTTCTTTCTTTCTTTCTTTCTTTCTTTCTTTCCTTCCTTCCTTCCTTCCTTCCTTCCTTCCTTCTTTCTTTCTTTCTTTCTTTCTTTCTTTCTTTCTTTCTTTCTTTTTTGTTACCAGGGATTTAACTTAGGGGCATTTGATCACTGAGCCACACCACCAGCCCTATTTTGTATTTTATTTAGAGACAGGGTCTTGCTGAGTTGCCTAGGGCCTCACTAAGTTGCTGAGGCTGGCTTTGAACAAGCAGTCCTCCTGTCTCAGCCTCCTGAGCTGCTGGGATTAGAGGCATGCCCCACTGAGCCCAAAAACTAAATTTGGTTTCTTGAAAAGGCTGAACAAACTAAAAAGTTTCTGGTAAGAATGATCAAGAAAAAAGGGATGACTATCACTACCATCTCAGCCCAATCGCCATGGGGCCTTCGAGTGGTGCCTGCCCTTGAGCAAGTTAATCAACCTCTCTGAGCCCGATTCCTGATTTCTTGCTGTAATAACCAGACATTTGACACCTGCATCATCAGCTGTTATGAGACTGGAATGAGAGGGCGTGTGCCAAGTGTCTGGCAGGGAGAAGAAGCACCTAAGCTGTAATGGTTATTACCATGTGGCTATCACAGCCCCAGAGTACTCCAAGGGGACGGGGAGGAAGTTTCCCAGGTAGGCCTTGAAGGATGCGAGGATTTAGGAGAAGAAGGAGAAAGACCACCCAGGCTGAGGGCCCAGTGAGCCTGCTGCAGGACCCCAGGAGGCTGAACCTGTCCCCTCTCTGTAAACTACAGCTGCAGGGAGTGGCGGGGGTGCCAGAGCCCGGGCTGAAGTTTGAGGCCCGTGTTGAAAACATAAACGGGCCTGGGCCTGGTGCATTATGCAGCAAGGGTGGATAATAAATGGCTTGGAATTTCTTTTTAACCATTTAGTTACCTATTTTTTCCAAGGTGTTGGAAATTCGATGATGACGCCCTGCTTGTCTTCACTGACCAGTAAATAACTTTATTGTAATCATCTCCAGGCTCACTGAGAAGTTACTTTCTGTTGGGAGCAAGTGAACAAGTTTCCACCAGGCCAAGGCAGCTTCTCCCTGCAGGAAGATGTCCTCTGGGGCTCTGTTTACTCTCCCAAAGGAAACACACATTCTGCATTTACCCAGGTAAAGAGCCTGTGTTGGAGCTGGGTGAGATCGGTGTGAACCTCAGCTAAGACCAGGGCCCTCTCCTCTGGGGAAAAGGCAATCAATGAGATGATGCTCCATCCCCACAAGAGGGAAGGGTCACCAGACAAGACCCCTTCAGACCTTCCTGGGAGAAGGCCTCGCTCTTTACGAGTGTCTCCAGACAGGGAAACTCTGAGGATGAGCCGGGGACTGTGGCCCAGAGCGTAATCCCAGGGACTCTGGAGGTTGAGGCAGGAGGATCACAAGTTTGGGGCGAAACTCAGCCATTAGTGAGGCCCTCTCTCAAAATAAAAAGTAAAAGTAAAAAGGGCTGGAGCTGCGTTCAGTGGCAAAGTGCCCCCAAGTTCAATTCCAGTATTAAAAAAAAAAAATTAATTGCAATACAGCAACTCAACTTCTGGGTATATACTCAAAAGAATTGAAAAGAGGGTCTCCGAGAGGTACCTGCATACCCATGTTCACAGCAGCATTCTTCACAACAGCTAGAACTTGCGTGGAAGCAACCTAAGTATCCTTTACAGAGGGGTGGATAAGCAAAGTGAGGGTATCCATGCAGTGAAATGTTATTCAGCCTTAAAAAGAAAGGAAATTCAGACACATGCTAAGACATCGATGAAACCTGAGGACATTCTGCTAAGTGAAATAAGCCAAACACCAAAAGAAACGTACTGCATGGCCTGACTTTTATGAAATACCCACGATAGTCTAATTGCAGAGACAGAAAGTAGCACGGTGGTAGTTGGGGGTGGGGAAGGGCGGGGGTGGGGGAGTCAGTGTTGAATGGGTCCAGAGTTCTCACTGGGAAAGATGAATGTGAGTTTGGAGGTGGTGGTGGTAATGGTTGTACAACACTCTGAATGCAGTTAATAATACTGCCTGTGTGCTTAAAAATGGGGAAATGGTAAATTTTATGTACTTTAATGCAACTGAAAAATCAGGGTGGAGGAACAACCAGACAATATGATTCACCAAAGTTCAAAAACATGCAGAACAGTTCTGCGGATGTAGTCAGAACAGGAGTTCCTGGGGAGCATAGGAGTACTGCCTGGGGGCGAGGGCGCCCCTAGGGGCCAACGTGGCCTGTGTGCATTTGCACTTTAGATGTGTGTGTTTGTTGCATGTTATAGCTAAGTAAACATTTTTTTTATTTTTATTTTTTCAGAAAGAGAGAGAGAGTGTGAGAGAGAGAGAATTTTTTAAATATTTATTTTCTAGTTTTCGGCGGACACAACATCTTTGTAGGTGGTGCTGAGGATCGAACCTGGGCCGCAGGCATGCCAGGCGAGTGCGCTACCGCTTGAGCCACATCCCCAGCCCCAGAGTAAACATTTTTAAATAAGAAAATACCATGTCTGCCTAGATTAAAAAATAGGAGGAAATACAATAGCATGTTAGCAGACCCTTTCTATTTATATTTGGGTTATAGGCTTTTTTTCTATGATCTCTATTTTCAAATTTTGTCTAAAATGAGGACATACTGCATAAGAGAAGTTTGTAGCAGCTATAAACACTTTTTATCTGAAAGGAAAAACTTGAGTAGGCCACAGTCATTGAGATCTCTTGAGGTAACCCTTGGGGACAATCCTTGCTCCTCCATCCCACAGGCCCTTATGGGCCTGCTTTTGGGGGGGACACAGAGCCAGTGGCCCTCAGTCTCCACTCCCTAAGGAGCTCACTAAAAGCCCGATCAACAAAGGAGGCAGAGAGTGGACAGGCCATTCCCCTCCACTGGGCAGGGCCACTAGACATTGCTTAGGCCACCTTGACAAAGTACCACGGGCCAGTGGCTTACACAAAAGGAATGTAATTCTCACACTTCTGGAGGCTAGAAGTCCAAGACCAGGACCCTTCCTGGCTTGTAGATGGCCGCTTTCTCTAGTCTATGTCTTCTCTTGTAAGGGCCCTGATGCCCTCTGATCCCGACCCCCACCTTTCTGACTTCATTTAACCTTAAATAATTCCTTTCTCTAAATATAGCCTGGGGGGCATTCGAGCTTCAGTTATGAATGGGGGACACAGTTCAGTCCACAGCAGCCACCTTCCCAGTCCCACTTCCACGTCTTTGCCACACGGTTCTCTCCACAGAGCATGCCCCACATGGAACAGCACAGGTACATCCTGGCCCCGCCCAGCGCCTGCCAAACCGAGGTCCCCACAGCCCAGCTCCTCCAGACACAGGGCCTCCTTTGCTCCATGTTTCTGAATTGGGTTGCACTGAATTACTACAGATGGATTTTCTACCAGCTGTGCGACTGCCCTTGAGAAAGACAGGGGACTACCCAGAGGGGTCCCTCTCCCTCTCTCCTTGGTCTCCCTGTCTACCTGAGGGATGAGGACTGACTCTGGGAGAAGCTCCAGAGGTCTCCAGAGGCTGGGCCCATGGGCATGGAAAGAGCTGTTTCCAGGCAGCAAAGGACCCCAGGGCCAGGCCTCTTCAGTGAAAGGGACAGTGAGGCTGGGAGTGGAGCATGGGGCTGGGCCACCTCTCGCCAGAGAGGACACACCCTGATCCTGAGTAGCTTGCAGCCCAGACAGTAGGTCCCAGGCAGCAAGGACAGGGTCAGCACCAGCCACCAGTGTGCATGTTGGGGATGTGGCTGGGGGAAAGGGGGGGACTGAGGAAAGGAGAAGAAAATCAAAGAGGGAGATAAAATAAGGAAAAGAGAAAAAATAATTGCTGCCAACACCTCCAGGGTGCTTACCACGGAGCCCACAGTGTCCACGCTCCTTCAACGGCATTCTTCTAACCACCCCCTAGGTGGGGGCTAGTCCTCTCCGCAGTTTGCAGATGAGCCCAGAGTTTAAGTCACCTGCCTAAGAACTTAGAGCCAGTAGGTAGCAGGCTGATCTAAACCATGGAGTCCTGGGAGGAGGGACAAAGTGGAATGAGGGAGGGGAGAGGAGAAGAGGAAGAAGGAGGATTGGGAGGAGGAAGGGGAGGAGGGGAGCAAGAAAGAGGGAGGAGGAGGATGGGAAGAAGGGGAGGAGGAGCAGCAGGAGAGGTACCATCTTTCTTTAAACAGATATTTCCTAAGAGCCTCTTGTCTGTCAGGCATTGCTGCAGACCCAGGGGGCACAGTCCTGGCCAGGGTCACAAGTGTACAGCTAGCACAATCACCTGGGTGCCCCTGCCCTGGCCCAGAAAGGCCTGACTCCAGTTAAACGCTCTTCTGTTGCTGTTCTGAAATTCTTATCCTTTTTCAACAGGGGCCCCACATTTTATTTTGCAAATTATGCAGCCGATCCTGTGTGCAATGATGAAGCAAACACACCATGTCCCTCCCTTCATGGAGATGATTCTAGAAGGAAGAGGGTACATGCCAACCAAAGACCAGGAGCGAGTGTTTGTTGTATCACTGGGGGACTGGGAAAAGGGCATGGGTTGTCCTTTAAGCTGGAAAGGCAAAACTCAATTCTTTTTACAATTTCATTACCAGAAAAATCTATTGGCCCCAGGAGCATCCTGCTCACCAAATTGAACTAAAAACAAAAGGGCATCCACTGTCTCCCCAAAGCTGTCATGGAGCCAGCTCCCCATAAATCACTAACAAGCAGGAAGCATGTCTCAGCAGGGCTTCCTGCTCCATCCACTTGCCCTGATCCCCCAGAGCCTGTTTGCATGAACCAAAGGCCACTACAGCACTGACCCCTCACCTTCATGGACCCCTTGAGCCTCCAGGCCCTCGGGGGAGGCATCAGTACCCCTTACTTAGAGCAGGGTGCTTAGCTAACAGGTCCAAGGTCACGCAGCAGTGAGTAGTCAGGGCAACGCTTGCCCCAAGCTTGTCTGGCTCACAAACCTGGCATGTGCCCACCTCAGTGCGTTCACGCTAAACACACACAAACCCCCATGCCCCTCCTCATCCTTGGACCTTGGCAACTGGGGTGCCACGGCCTGGATCCATGGGTTCCTGGGCCCTCTCAGCTCTGAGACCCGCCCTCTGCATGGTTGGAAGCAACATCTTCTCCTGAGTCTTCCCAGACCCCAGCAGGTTGGGGATACCCTCCAGGCACCGTGTCCTGCCCTTTGCATCCTGAGCCCCACAGGGCCAGGGTTTCTGTTGGTCCCCAGCCCAGTACCTGGCACGTGGCTGACACTCAGGAAGTGCAGACCACAGCATCGCAAGGTCGTGTCCCCCAGCTTTATTCAGCCCATTTCTTTTCTTTCTGTGTCTTCCCTGGTGCTCCCCTGGGTCTGACCACTAATCCCTCCCTCCCTGGGCAGATGCGGCTGCTCACCAAGCCCAAGGAGGAGGGCGCTGCGGGCTCACTGCCTGGGTCTGTGCAGCCACCACGAGGGCCCAGCATGCATCTCCGAGGGCGGACGGTGGCCCAGGTGGCCTGTTTTCCCTGTGCTGCCTCTTGTCCTCTTGATTTAGGAACACCTTCTTTCTGGCCTCTGGCTCCTAATCAGTGGCTCATTTTGTGGGCCTTTCAAAGAGCTCTGGCCAGGGGCACAGAGGGCCCGTGGGTGGCCCTGGCTTTCTCTGCTGTGCCAGTCAACAGCACAGCTCCTGCCAGTGGCAGGAAGGCAGATTGGAGAGGAGGTTGGAGAGGGCCCATCTCTGACCCCATTACAGATCCGAATGCTGCAGTCACCAAGGGTGGCCGAGCTCATCAGCTGGCAGACGTCTCCTTGGAACCCTTCTCTCTGCCCCCACCTCTCATGTGCGCGCTCTCTCTCTCTCTCTCTCTCACACACACACACACACACACACACCAGAGAAGACAACAAGGCAGACAACACACCCCACCAGCACCCCACCACCACCGCCCAGCTAGGGGCTGCCTGGCTTCACCACTAGGCAAGATCAAAGCCAACAAAACATTGTTCAGCAACCTGGGACCCCTCCTCGGGAGGAGGAATGTTTAGCTCCATGACAGCTAAACCAGCTCCCAGGGCTCCAGGCTCCTGCTTGGCCTCAGAAACAAACTTCAGGATCCAGTCAAGGGGAAGATGTGGAAGTTCATGGGGAAACCAGGAGTGGTCACCCTGGGAAGGAGACAGTGTTGCCCAGGTCCCGGCAAGCGCAGGAGCTCACGGCCGGGAGCCTGGGTTATCCCCGTGCTGCAGCAGAGAAAGGCAACCCTTCCCTGCAGAGAGTCTGAGTCCCCGGGCCTCCCTGAGCTGCAAGAGCCAGCAGGCCGAGTGCAGGACCGGGCTGGGGCTTTCCCACGGTCCTTCTTCCTAGTTCCAGCATCTGGATCACAGTCTCTGTCAGGTGGGTGTCAGCATCAGGACATCCAGGTGTCAGGAACTAGGCCTCAGGAACTAGAAGGAACTGACTCACATCTCCCTCCTCTCCCCCAGTGTGGGCCGAAGTTCAAAGCCAGCCCCAAGACATCGGCAGACTCCTGCGAGCTCATGCCTCCCGGAGGCCTCAGCCCCATCTCCTGCTTCTAGCGCCAGAGTCCAGTGAGAGACTCAGCTCCTCTTCTAAGCTCATCCAAGAGTGCAGGGGACCAGGAAAGGGGGTTCACTCTGAGGCCCCTCCAGCAAGCAGCAGTGTCCCAGCCTCTAGCACCCTCCGAGGGGGCACTGTTGGTCCCCACCCCTCAAGCCCCTCCCCAGGCCCTTCCCATTGTGCTGGGTTTTCATAGTTTACTGTTCCTGCAGCAAAAATCAGAACTTGTCCCGTGTGGAGCACGTTGCTGTCTCCTCTCTGAGGTGACAGGGCA
>NW_025999977.1:54073699-54095114 GCF_001458135.2 Marmota marmota marmota
GGGGGGGGGGCGGGGGGCATGTTTTAGAACACAGACAGTCCCCCTGATGAGAGCATTTGGACCCAGCAGGTAATCTCAGACATTTCCCCTTGTGTTGTGTATTCATGATGAAACCCGAAAGGGGTGCTTCAACTTATCAAAACAGGTGGCCAGCATCTAGAAGGGTGCTCTTTGCTAAATAATGGGTGAAATAGGGGTGTTGGGATCCCTTGCTGGAGCAGCCTGTGGTACAGCTGCACACATCGGGTACTGAAATAAGGCTGGATTGAAGGTTAGACTGGGTGCAGAAGGAGGAAACGAGCAGACGATGAAGGGAGAAGAGAGGGAGGGAAGGAGCAAAGAGCCCAGGGATCAGGAGCTGCCAGGGCCCGCACATCATGGAACCTGATTGTGGAGGAGGTCGGGAGTCACAGAAGTGTGGGGACCCACGCTGACCCCCAGGGTTGGTGTGAAGGTTTGTTAACAGAAGACATTTGAGATTCCACAGATGCAGAAAGAAGCCTTTTGGGAGCTGTCTGTATGTGAGACAGAATCTTCTGGAAAAGAGGTTCCATAAATCCCTTCTCTCTGAAGGGGCTGCTCCACTCCCAGGAAGGAGACTGGAGATTGAAACTGCCATAAATTCCCCAGGGGAGGGGCCTCCAGTCAAGAAGACAGCAGGCCACTTGGGCCTGTTGTAAAAAATAAATAAACAAAAATGTTTAAAAATTGGTCAATAACACTTCTTAAAGACGGTACGAAGCCGAACTTTATTCAAGAGAACTGTCAAGACAGGCCCAGGGACCAGTGCAACGGGACAGTGCAATGGGAGAGAGACCCACCGGCTCACACAACAGAACAAGGAAAGGTGGGAATTCACAGCCCAGGAGCAGGTGGTCCAGGTGAGCACATGGAAGAGCACCAGGGGCAAGCACCAGGGCACGGGGGTCTGCCTCAGCTGACCTAACAGGAGTCTCTGAAGGCAGACAGGAAATCCCACGTCACCTGGGGATGATGGAGGATGAGAAGCCTGATTCGATATGGAGGCCAGGTGACCAGAGGTGGAGGTCGGGCTACCAGAGGTGGGGGTCAGGTGACCGGAGGTCAGGCCAGGAGATCAGAAGTAGAGGCCAGGCTACTAGAAGGCAGAGCCAGGGAGGAGGACTGGAGAGGGAGGGAGGACCTTCACCATCACCAGGTGACCAGAGGTGGGGGCCAGCTCTCAGAGGTGGGGGAGGGGGACTTCTGGCGAGCCTGATCCCTCAGGCTGTGCTGCAGTTGGACAGGGCAGGGATGAACAGGGAGCCTGGAAGCGAGGCCTAACTGGAAAGGAGTCCAGGATCCTGAGCTGAGGAGAGCTGGCAATGGGCACCTCTGCCTCTCCCCACTCCCGTTTCCTACTAGTTAGGCACGTAAACCCCGCCGCTCCTGAGGCCTGTGAACAACCTTGTCTTTGCTGCTCTGTTGTCGGTGAAATTTGCAGGCCCCCAACACTGAACCTAAGGTAGAGGAAAGGTTTCCCTCCAGACACTCAGGCATGTTGGAAAAGGAAAGCCCTGGAGACAAGCCCTGGGCGACAGACATTTGACCTCAGGGCCTATACGCTCCAAGGCCGCCCGCCATCCTGCTGGTGTGGGAAGGGAAATCCGAACAGCCGCCATCATCTGCACTTTGGAGAAGGGGGATAGGCAGGCCATAAATAAGTGCCATAAGGAAAACATGGCCCTAGCCCACTGCTAGCCAGGCTGGGGACATGAGCCCCGATCCCTCTGCTCCACTGACTCTGGATCCAGGGCAAGTCAGTGAGCAGGCAGAGCCAGGGAGAGGGACTGGAGAGTGGGGGAGGACCTTCACCCTCACAGGCACCTGGCCAGGGGACTGTGCACAGGCTGAGCGTTCAGGAGAGCAAGAGGACACACCACCCGCCACCCCACACAGAACACACCCGCCACCCCGACGGCCTGCCCGGTGCCTGCCGTCTGGGTCATCTCACACCTTGGCCTCCCTAGCAAATCTCCAGCCAGCCATGCTGAGCGTGACCCAGGGCAGAAATGGTGTTCATGGGCTGGCTCTGGCACCAAGGGGTGTTTGTCAGCCCCTGCAGCTGGGTAGGGCCAGAGGCAGTCCTTGCTGTGCAATGAGATCCTGACCAGGCCATTCAAGAGAAGACCGCGGGGGACCTCAGATCCGCTGTCCTCAGTGCCCACGGAGGGAGCCTCTGCTTCCTGCCATTCGCCCCCCTTGCTCACTCACCCCTCACTTTGTTCAACTAACCATCATTTATCAACCACTTGCTGTGGAGCAGGTGCAATCCAGACCCAGGGAAACTGAGGCAGACAGATGGTCAGGATGGACGCAGCCGAGGGAGCCGTGCTGGGAAGGAAGACGTGACATGTGAGCTGTGTCTCCGGAGAGGCCTCTTGACGGGTGTCATACACAAGTATCAAACAGCTCCCGAAGGCACAGCCGTCACTCCTGCTCCCAAGGCCTTTCCCTCATGCTACATCAGCCCCAGCAAGGTGTCTGCAGCCTGTCCCTGTCACAAGTGGCATGTTTGGACACACAGTCTCCTTACAGGGTCAGGGGCCAACGTCTTTCCTGCCCCCTCCCTGGAAGGTGTAAAAGCTCTCAGGAGAGCCCGAGAGCAAACCAGCACCATTCTGGACATGGTCGTGTTTGTGGAACCAGCTGCACTCAGCAGGTGTCCTCTCCGTGCCCAGAAATAGGTGGCAATCTCACCTACTCTCACGGCAGCGTCGGAGTGGCAGGAGAATGGCAGCAAATGGGGCCTGGGCTTCTGTCCCAGCCTCACCCCCCGCCCAGGCTGTGCACCACAAACAGGCCTCAGTTTCTCCAGCTGTAGAGTAGGCCATAGGGTCGCTTTCCAGGGACAGCATGGGGAATAAAGGAGACAGGATGCCCAACGCCCCACTCGTTGGCCTGACACTCACTGGGAGCATCCAGCAGTTGTGATGCGCCTGACCCCAACCCATGCAGCTGTATCCTGGCTGGTGTTTGCAGAAAGGCACAGAAGCCAGCCAGGAGCCAGGGCTGACATGACTTTGGGAATTTGAGGAAGGTGGAAAGGCAGGAATGGCAGAGAGCAGGGTCCAGAAGGACCACCCAGTTCTCGCCTAGCCCTGCAGCTTGGCCTAAAGCTGGCTCTGGATTTCACACGCGTGCTGAGAGCCACAGCCTGAGAGCCACAGCCGAGTTGGAATGGCCCCTGGCATTTTGCCAATAGTATTGGTTGACAGGCGAGGCATTACTATCTGCCTCGGCAGCTACTTTGGAGTTCTCGTGGGGATTCCTGGAGAGTTCCCATTGGTTGGGGAAGTGCAGGAGGAGGGATTTCCGGAGGAGATATTTCCAGTGGCTGGTTCCTGGAGGAGCCGCGTGGCATTCGAGAGAATTCCCCAGGAGCGTGTGTGAAGTGTTTTGGTGGAGTTCAAAAATAAAGTTTGTTCCTGCTTCAGTGGCTCGTGATTTGTGCCCAGCCAGACTGCGGCACACGCACATGCACACACACACACACACACACACACAGCTCTGAAAGGCCCCGTTAATTCAGAGTCACTTTAATCAATTAGATGAAGTGTAAAATAACTGTTCAGCTCTGCTCAGGAAATGGGACTGTTACCGCTGTTGACCGGTGACGAGTCCTTGCTTCCCCAATGTTGAAGAATAACACCAGAGAGCACGCCGGGGCAAGGTCAGAGTAGAAATTAGAAGTTTATTAAAGGACAGCAGAAAAGACTTCTCCCGGAGGAAGAAGGGGACCCAAGAGGTGGAATCCGTGGAAGTGCGGGTGTCTCCCCTTTTTATAGTTTTGGTGAGGGGGAAGGGTTAGGACACAGGTGGGCCAAACGGGCAGGAAGGACTTAATTATCACTTTTTGGGATGGGCTTATCACTTCTCTGGGATGGGCTATCTCCAAATCTGTTGGGGGCTGTTTCCTGGGTCCATTAACATTTCTTTGGGGTGGACTTTGGCCTAGGGCCTTTCCGGGACTTCATTAACATTCCATGAGTTGTTCTGTGTTTCTCGGAATCATTGTCAGCATAGCCTTCATTTTCGATTTTACTCGATATTAGACCCGATTTACCTAACTACACTGACTACCTAACTTTAAATCTGGCTTCAGGACTTGTGGTCTCTAAGACTTTACGGAGGAGGCGTTAAGACGGAGGATGTGTTCCTCACAGGTGGGCCACCAAGAGGCCACTGTCAGAGGCTGTGTTGGAGAGGTCGCCATCTGCTCCATGCCAAGTGGCCAAACCTAAGGCAAGAGAGCCTTCCGAAGCCCACAGGAGAGCTAGCAAACTCCTGGGAGCTGCTATCCAACCCCATGGCCCCTGGCTGCCCCTCCCTCACGGCCACCTCCACCTGCACTGCGAAGGGCTTCACTACCCCGACTCCAAACCTGCTTCCCTGCCCGCCCCCCATCCCACCTACCAAACGGGTGTGAGAAATTGCACAGACACAATACACAGCGTGCACAGGGCACAGAGGGCAATGCACACTTCCAGGTCTCACATCCCAGTGGACAGCTGGGGACAGTGGGGCCCAGGCTCCTCAGATCAGACCAGGGCTAGCTCTGGGGCTGGATTCTCTGGCCACGCCCACACATGCCACCACCTCCTCTACAACTCTGCCTTTGCAAGCAGCCTGAGGCTTGTGTCCTCTCTCAGAGGTGGGATCCAAATTATTTAACACTGGAGCATCTCAAGATAGACCAATCCAAATGGATGCCACATGCCCCTTGCCAGTGGGTGCTGCCTGAACTTGAGCCCTGGCATCCTCATTCCAGCCACCGGGGTGGGTTCCTCTCACATCCCATGCTAGCGTGTCTAGTGGGACCCTGAGCCATTCAGTCACAATGTCGGTGACAACAGTGGTGCCAGGCCCTGTGCCAAGACTTCCGAGTGTATCAAAGAGTTTGACCCTCACTTGGAAGCTGGTGTGACCATCATCTCTATGTACAGACACAGGAGCTGAAGAACATGATCACTGCCCACCTGGGGTGTCGGATTCTGATGCCGCTCTATGGCTCCACCCAAACCAGGCCGCTTCCCTTAAAATAAATAAAAAATGAAGCGCATATCCTGGGCCCCACGGAAAGACACACTCCATCCAGGAGCACGTCTATTCAACACACACTCACGTTCACATTCAAACACCCATGCACACACTCATGCACTGCATGCATACACACTATACACATTCACACACTTTGACACACTCAGATACACTTCTCACAACTCATACACATATTTACACAAACATTCAAACTTCTACACACATGTATCCTCTCACACATATACACACATACACATTCACATACATGCACACACTCAGCTACACATATACTCATATACTCACACTCACACTAACACATGCACTCTTACACACACTCATGCACTCACACACACACTCCCATAACCACTCACCCAGCTCACACTCACTAATGCATACACATACACTCACAATCACAGACCCACACCCTCACACTTTCATGTGCACACACTCACATGTGCACATGCTCACACACTTATACTCACACTCTTACATACACTCACATTCACTTCCACACAGCCGTGCACACTCACTCCCGCACACTCTTACACCTACACACATCACATACACCCACTCACGTTCACAAACCCACTCACACACACACACTCTTTGGTGATTGGGAAGTGGACTCATGGACCCCAGTTTCCTGATGCCACAGGAGGGACAATGGGCAGTTGTCACAGGCGTGGTGCCAGATGGGGCGCTGGATGCCAGGTGCGTCTGGTTAGGAAGCCGTGCAGAGGCCGAGGAGCCTCTGTAACGTCGCAGAGCTCAGAACAGGCAAGGCTAAGGCGGACCCCACCTCTCTGCCTTGGAAGCCCAAGAGGCCGTTAGAGTTAGAATTTTCCTCTGTGACACAGAAAGCGTGGCAGCCCGGAGAGCAGCTGGGCCAGCTGGAGCCTGACCCTGCGCCGCCGCCGGGTTTGAGCGAGGCCACCGGCCTCTCCCAGGCCCTCCGCACCCTCCCGCTGGACCGGCCGCTACCCGGGGTGAGTGGGCTCCCTCTGCCCGCTGTGCCAGAGCTCACTGGGCAGACGCAGAGAACCTGAGACCCCGGGCTTCCTGCCTTGCCAAGGCCACGTGGCCAAACCCCAAAGCTCGGGTGAGCACCCCACTCTCCCTCTCCCGCCCCAGCCTTTGCTCCCGCAGGCACCAGGAGCCTATGCTCCCGCAGGCGGTGGGCGCTAACCAGCCCCTGGGAAGCAGCCGCGGACGCCCCTCCTTTTCCCACTCTCGCCCTGTGCTGCCCTTTGGTTCCCCGGAACAGGCTGACATTTGCTATCATGAGCTTGCACCCCCCTCTCCCCGCAGCCAAGAGCTAATTGTCCTGATTTCCTTCCAAGAGAGCCTCTCTGAATCGCCTTCCCAGACACAATTAGGCAGGTTCAGCTTGATTTTCACACTCCAGCTCTGAAAAAATCAAATCAGCCAGGAAGCAGAGCCCCTCCAAGTTCTCTGAGAGCTCCTTTGTGTAGTGAACAAAGCACACACATAATTACCTGCTTAGATGATGAGCTCAGGACCCGGGCCCTGCTTGCAGGAGAGCAGGCGCCACTGCCCACCCCTGCCCAGCCCTGCCCCCACCAGCAGTTCTTGACAGCAGTGAGCCTTAGGCTGTCTCTGGGATATGCTGTAGGGTGACAATGCCCCAGAGCCCCCTGATCAGCTTCGCCACAGGTCACTAGTCACTACCTAGAGCATGCAGTCATGAATTGCTGGTGCCATAGGAGCAGCAAGTCCAACAGCCTCATTGTGAAGATGAGTGCCCAAGGCTCAGAGAGGGGAGGTTGAACCCAACTGAAAGCTAAGTCTCCCAGCAGGGGCTCTCGCCTCCGATGGACCACGAGCTAATCTAAGACGCACAGTCATCTTGGCCAAGATGGTAAGGACTCCCAGCCCCTGCAGATGGTTTTCTCCTGCTTGGGGCACCATATGGTGAGCAGGCTGAGGAAAGCCGGTCTTGTAGTTTTTCTGGGGACAGAGAAGAAAGAGGTCCTTTATCCCATGTGGAAAAACCAGGGCCCAGATGTCATACAGCAAAATGTAGCAGAGCTGATATTTGCCTTGAGGCTCCGCTTCCTGGGCTGGTGCTCACAACTCACACCACTAACCTCTCCACCAAAATGCTGCATCTGCAACCCGAAACGGCATCTTGATTGACCGAGAGGTGGCCATGGTTGACAGGCAACCCCAGAACACTCTAGGAATCTGCACATTCTGAATGAGGTCTGCAGCCTGTGGGAGAAGCCAGGTGGCTCCTCACCTATGACCTGGTACCACCGCAGCTCTGTATACCTGGGCCGGCCCTCCACCTCAGGGCCCCTTGGTTTGCCCGTCTGGAAAATAAAGCAGTGCTGTCCTCTTGCAGGCTGCCCCGTGGAGCCCACGCAGTGAGGCCACAGCCACTTGGCACATGTGCAGAGGGAGACTGGGTTCTTGCACATCTGCCCAAGGATTCCCAGGCCACATCAAAGTCCAAGCATTGAACCCTGAGCTAATAAAGAGCCACCAGCCTAGGAGGCAGCAAAGTGTGGCGCCAGGTGGCCCAGGCCCTGCATCCGGTACCTAGTCCTAACCTGAGCAGCCAGTGGGGTAACGCTTCCAAAGAGGAACAGGGTTGGGGTGAGGATTGGGGCCAGGATGGCTGGGGAAAGGCCGTGGGGGACCGGCAGAGCAGCTGTGAGGTCCCCGAAGCAGAAGCATCAACGTCTGCTGAGCCTGAGCTGGCTGGCAGTGGGGGGCTACGCAGGTGGTCCTGGGACAGAGGCAGAGGAGTGAGGGGACCGGAACCCTACGGTGAATGTAGGAAGGAAGGGGAGGGGCCGGGTACCAGGGAATTCTGTTGGATTTCAGAGAGCTGCCACTGAGCATCCTCTCTGGGTGGGCACTGGGGACCCCAGGATCGATCTACATTGGCCCTGCTCCTTGTCAGGAGGAGAGAGCCTGTCAGCCCAGAAAGCATTTGGGTTTTGGCATAAAATTCTGGGGAACAAGAAGAAAGATGCATCCGAAGGCAACCAGGGAGGCTTCCTGGAAGGGGAGCAGCCTGGATGGTACTAGACAGAGGAGGGGACCAAGACACGGGAGCAGACACTGAGCAGACACTGTCAGCCAAGAGGAGAGGCCTTGGGGAGAGCCAAGGGACTTAGCACAGGACCAAGGCTGAAGGCAGGAATCAATGAAGAGAGAAGTGCTCCCGTGGCCTCCTGAGACCCCTCTGCACCAGCGTCCCTTGTTTATCGTCTCTGTAGCCAGAGTCCCCAGGGACCACCATCACAGCACCCAGGTACTGAACTGTTCAATCACCCTCCAAACTGAAGGACCTAAATCACTGAAGCCCTTGAGCTGAGGGTGCCCCGGCTCACTAGAAAATGGTTCTGTCGCATTAGGGAACACAGATCCCTTTGGGAATGCCACCCACCCCCACCTCACCTCTCAGTGCCAGATTGAAATAAAACCTGGGGCAGATTTGGCCTGAAACTGACAAGAACATAATGGAAATGGCTAATTCAAGGAAGAGGCTCAGACCCATCTCCTGGGCGGGCTGGCTGGCTGGCCCCTACTGGACCCCAAGGCACTGTTCTCATGCCTAATTGGTTCTCTGAAGGTGAAGTGCTGGGGGGAGCTCCCTGGTGCCTGCCCACTTGGGGTCAAGGTCAATGTCAGCTTCTGCTGGGCCCCAACTGAGCAGCCGAACACTGAGCCATCCTGGTTGGGAATGACCAGGCTTCCTCAGCAAAGCCTCTCCCGCCCACCAACCTGGTTGTTATTTGAATTTAAATAAACGTAATGAGTTCAAGAGGCCCTATTACTCCAGACACAGAAAATGAAATTAGTGAGCCAGACCATTGCAATTGTATTCCAATCTCGTCCTCAGGGGAGGCAGATGGAGAGGAAGGGCACCGGGTACCCGGGGCGGACTGGAACCGAGCTGTTCAATCACCCTCCAGGCTGAAGGACCTAAACCTAATGGCCTCAAGAAGACAGGGATGGCCCAGGGACCAGCCCTCATCCTCAGTTACTCTCTGCAAGGCCTGGAGTCTGCTAAGTGCCCGAGGCAGGCAGCAGGACAGGTTGAGCAGGTTCAAGTCTGGGCCAGGCCACTTACACACTGTGGGAGCTCAAGTCGTAAGAAGGGGCAGAAGTTCTGAGCCATGGCCCTCACAGCCCCCTCCAGGCACAGTGGCCTCGAGGCCAGTGACATGTGGTAGCCAGCAACAGGGAAGAGAGGTGAGGGCTGAGCTGGGGGCGTGGAGGTCAGGAGGGGAGAGGACACAGAAGAGGGGACGGGGAGCAGGGGAAGGGACAGGTGATGCTGTGGGACCCAGGGAAGGGTGGGTCCAGAGGCCACAGAAGCAGCCAGGAACACATGCTTCTAAGAGCCAAAGAAGATGAGGACTGGCTGGGGTGTGGCTCAGTGGTAGAGCTCACCTGGGATGCGTGGGGCACTGAGTTCGATCTTCAACACCGCATAAAAAATAAATAAAGGTATCGTGTCCACCTACAAGGAGTGCTATCTTGATTTTACAACTAAAAATATATTTAAAATAAAAGAAGAGGACTAAGGACCCACCTTTGGTTCTGGAGTCATGAAGGGCATTTCAAGGACAAAAGCAGGGGACAGAAGCCAGATTGTAGCTGGCTGAGGAGAAGAGATGAGGAAGGGGAATAAGATCCCCTGAATCCTACTCATGCTTCCAGGCCTAGCTCAAGGCCACCACCTCCTACAGGTTTCTGCTGATACCCCCTCCTCCTAAGGCCCCTTCCCTTTATGGCCTCTGCCATCCTGGCTGCCCCCTGCCCATGTGAACCAGGACTTCCTAGGACAGGGACCTCCACCACTGCATCCTGGCACACAGTAGGCACATTAGAAATCTTAGCTCTCTATCCAGGAGTGGTGGCACTTACCTGTAATCCCAGCTCCTCAGGAGGCTGAGGCAGGAGAACTGCAAGTTCAAGGCCAGCCTGAGCAACTTAGCGAGACCCTGTCTCAAAAGAAAAAAGAAAAAGGCCTGGGAATGTGCTCAGTGTTGAGTGCTCCCCGGTTCCATCCCCAATACCAAAAAAAGAAATCTTAGCCCTTTCCTCTCTTCACAGAAGCCAGGAGGAATTTCTTCCCCCAGATTCTGTTCCCCAGGTAATAAATCACTCTTGCCAAACAATTGTTATGTTTGTATTTCTGTGTGAAGGTTATTAGTATAATGACGGGACTTAAGTATTGCAATTCTTTTCTATCACAGTCATTAGCTCAGTGATTGCAATTTTGTGGTAATTTAATTTAGTTCTTTGTGCTTTCTGTCCAAACTTCCAGAAACAATGTAGCCCAGAATTGCATTTCAGAACAGACTTGAATATTGAATTCATGGTCATCCACAGGTTACTGATCAGGCACACCACAGAAGGTGCCAGGTCTTGCCTGCCTGGCCTCACTCGGCCCCCAAGACCCACCGCTCTGGGTCTCCCAGGTCTCCCTGACTCTTCTCCCTGGAGAAGGCCACCCATCGGGTAGCCGAGCAGGGAGAAGAGTTCGCCAGCCCTGGGTGTTGATCTGGAAGCTTTGCTCAGAACCCATTTTACAGATGAGGGAACTAGGCTCACAGGTTCAGCAATTTGCCCAGAAAAGGAAAGTAGCAGAGGAAGAGTGGAGATGAGGAGTCTGGCTCCAAACCCACACCAGGCTTCTTTGTGAACCGATTGTTGCAGAGACCTGGCATGGCGGGCCCTGAAGCAACCCCCTCTGGAGCAAAGGCCAGGCACAGCAGGTGCAAATAGGTGAGAGCCAGGTAGGACCGACACTCCACCCCCCCCAGGCAGCCCAGTCACCTGCCCCCCCAGACCCAAGTTGGCTGGTCTGTCTACCCCTCACAATGCTTAGGCAAATGCCCTGCACGTAGCAGAGGTATGAACCAAGGAAGGCGCTTGGTTTAGCACACTGGGAAGAGAGCTTGGGTGTTATGGTCTGGATGTGGGGGTCCCCGGAGCCCCTGTGTTATGCAGGAAGAAGGTTCAGAGGTGAATGGTTGGACTGTGAGAGCTGTAACCTAATCGCTCCATCTAGTTTGAGTGGACTGACTGGCTGGACTGTAGGCTGGTGGCAGTGGAGGAGGAGGGGGTCACTGGGAGCCTTTCCTGGAAGGTGCATCTTCCCTGTGGCCCGTCCTCTCTCTTTCTCTCTCTCCCCTTCCTGGCTGCCATGAACTGAATGGCTCTCCCCCACCACGCCCTCCGCCATGATATCCTGCCTCACCTTGGGCCCAGATCAGCTGGTGATGGAATGAGTCTCTGAAACCATGAGCCAAGATAAACTTCCTCCTCTGCGTCGTTCTTGTCAGACGTCTTGGTCAAGGTGACCGTAACTAGCTAGCACCCTAGGTCTTCCTCTCCTGTCTCCCCAGCCCTGACCCAGGCTGAGAAGGCTCAGGAAAGCAGGAGGACTTGGGCTCATCTACCTTTTCACCTGTGCTCCTCACAGGCTTTGCTCCCCAACTGAGCTGCCCATGGCTGAAGGTGGCCCTGTCCTCCTCGAGGCCTCAGCTCACCTCAGACACCGCACTGCCATGCCAGACCAGCGCCTGGACTAGCTTGCAGGGAAGGGTCACAGTAGGCCAGGTTTGCGTGGCTGATGAATAAACCAGAAGCCATATTTTTTCATTTATAATGAGCAATGAAAATGTAATAAGCACTGAACTGCTTTCAGACAAGAAGTCCTCCCTTCACCTGCTATTCTAGGTCTCTTTTTGAACAGGGTCACAGGGGCTGAGTGTCCCAAGGCACCAGGTACTGTGCTGTCACCTGGCCTCACATGGGTGACCCCACTGCTTCCTGTCATGGGTTGGGCTGTCCCAGCCCCCACACCTGAGGCTCAGGCTCCCTCTCCCCGGCCTCCCGCAGTGGACATGGCCCATTCCTGTCCTCTCTTCTGCTGTAGAAGAAAAACAACACTGAGCTCCCTCACGTGCTTACCTTCATACATGTGTATTTGCCCTCCGTGGGACACGCGGGGAAATCCAAGCACAGGTACCGGGCTGAGCATGGAGGCTGCCTCCTCCGGCCTCCTCTCCTTGCTGTCCAGCACCTAAAACCACACATGGCCCAAGCTCAATAAAGAAGAAACAACTGGAGGGACGTGCAGTGGCGTCTCTCTCACCACAGAGGAGCCCTTTCCCAGGGCAACAGACCCCAAGTGCTGGCCTCAGCTCTCCAGGTGTCCCACGAGTGCCCTGGCCACACAGAGGACCTCGCTGCCCATGCTTCCTCCCTCCCTCCCAGCACTGGGTCAGCGCCCTGCTGCTCCCAGGCCTGGAGCTGCTGCATAACTAGGGGCCAATGACTAGGGGCTGTGGCCTTATCTGTGGCCCTCGCTGAGCAAAACTTTATGCAGCACATGCCTAGATACGTGTGAAAAACAAGCTCGTGAAAAGACACAGGTGCCGTTGGTCATGAGTGAAATGTCACCGAAGAGCACAGGGGCTATGCTAGCCAGGCACTGGGATAGCTGGGACGTAAAAGACCAACTGCTGGCAGGACACCAGGTGACTGGAGCTCCCGGCTCACCTCACGTGCTGCAGGCATGTGGCTCAATCACTTTGGAAGAGATTGGCAGATACACCTACCATTTGACTCAGGTGTCCCACACCTACTTATTGACCCAAGAGGATAAAAGCATGTGTCAGCATTGGAAAGACAGCATTAGAAGGACCAGCCACCTATTACCCACAACAGCTGGACCTATTTCAGAATATTTAGGGTCAGTGTCAGGGCCGGCAGAGGAAAACACGCTGCAAGGTTCTATTGATAGCAGGACTCTAGAAAATGCAATCTAATCTACATGGCAGAAAGCGGTCAGTGGTCACCTAAAGCTGGGGGCAGAGGAAAGAACACAAAGAAGAAACCACCAAGGGGTGTGTGGGAGCTGCCGGAGGAGAGACGCGCAGTGGCTCGGTGCAGGGATGGTCCCATGGGTTGAACACGCGTCAAAACATGGCAATACTACACATTTGCTGTGGTTTGTCCCCCAAGGTTCATTGGTTGGGAGTTTGGTCCTCAGTTTAACAACATTGGGAGCAGGACATTTTAAAGAGCTGGGGGTCTAATGGGAGGTCCTAAGGTCAGTGGGCTCTGCCTTGAAGGAAGAGTGGAACCCCAGCCTCTCTGCTGATGTTTTGCTGTAGGATCTCTTCCTCCCCCATCTTCCAAGGTGCCCTTGCCAGAGCCTGCGATGCTGTTTAGACTTTCAGCCTCCAAAGCTGTAAACTAAATAAACCTCTTTTCTTTATAAAGAACCTGCCTAGGGCATTTTGATATAATTAAAAAATGACTAATGCAATATTAAACGGGCACTATTTATTGTATATCATTTATACCTTGACAAACCTGAAGAAAAAAAAAAAAAGAAAGAAATGCACCCCAAAATAATGAGAAAGTGAAACAGAATGCAAACTCTTACCTTTTGTTTGATTGTCTGTTAATTTTGTTTTGTCTTGTTTTGTTGGTACTGGGGATGGAACCCAGAGGAGCTTTACAACTGAGCTACGTCCCAGTCCTTTTTTATCTTTTATTTTAAGACAGGGTCTTGCTACATTGCTGAGGCTAGTCTTAGACTTGTGATCCTCCTGCCTCAGCCTCCAGAGTCACTGGGATTACAAGTGTATGCCACTGCACCTGGCAACAAACTCTATCTCCGATACAAACTCCATCTCCAAGTGAGAACAGAAGCAAAATAAAACCCCACCTGGAAACAGGCCCAGGACTGCCAAAGGCAGGAAAACGGAGCAGCATTCTGGAAAGAAGCAGCAAGCTCCTGACAGTGGCACTGGGAACACAGCTGGGATTGGCTCCAGGAAGCAGAAGAAGCAAGTCAGAGAAGGAATCGCATGCTAGCCGTGTTGATAGGAAGCACAAAGCCGTGTTTGCAGCGCAGCCCTACAACCACCCCCAGGAGCAGCACTGGTGGAAACCCCCCCAGAGCGTCCCAGCAAGGCAAGCCAGGGCCAGGAGTGGCAGACCCAGGGGCCCGGCACACACCCAGAACGGAAGGCTGAAAGAATGAGCGAAAGTGTTCAAAGATATAATCCAAGAAAACTTCCAGAAATAAGACTTGAATCTACAGGTTGAAAGGACAGGGATGTCGTGGGGGACAGAAGGTGACTAGACTTACAATGTAAAACGAAAAGAGGGAAAAAGCTAAGGAGCAAACCATCCGGGCAACCAGGCCGAAAAGTCAAATCTCCTTCTAAGGATAAAAAGTACAAGTTAGACTCAGACTTTTCCACTGTGTCCGGGAACTCAAGAGACAAGAGTCTTCTGCAGGCTCCTCATAGGAAGTACAGAAGTGGGACCCAAGAACATGGCACCCTGACAAGCTTTAAACAAGATGAGAGAGTGTATGAGCAAGAGCACAATTTACAACAAATAGTTCACTAGGTATGATCCAGAGAAGGCAGCACCAACATTCACAAAGCATAAGCAAGGCATAAAAGAAAAAATAGAAGCCAGGTGTGTGGCACACACCTGAAATTTCAGCAGAGGCAGGAGGGTCGCAAAATTAAAAATTTAAAGAAGGAGCGGGTGTGGCTCAGTGGAGAGCACCTCTGGGTTGAATCACCAGTACGGCAGAAAAAAAGAGACAGAGAAATAGGAAGGACCACATTCGTACTGAAAATCTACCGAGTTCATAATCCAGTGACAGATGCATAAATGAAATGCAAATAAGGACCCAGGGAGCAGACAGGAGAACATGCTCTTCCAAAAACTAATGAAGCAGTCACAAAAAGCAGTCATCAAAGAAGGCCACGAGGAAGAGCTCGGTGAATTCCGAAAAGAAGAGCTAATGGAAACACATTCCCTCAGTCGCACAACAGTGCCGTCAAACAAAAATGTCTGAGGAACCTGAAGGAGGGGAAGAGCCGCCACCTGGGGAGAAAATGCCTAAGTCATGAGTCAGAGGGAAGTCAAACCCAAAGCAAGGAAGGCAGAGAAATAAACAGCCCAGAACACCGGAGTGCAGAGTGCAGCCAGTGCAGCATCCATGGGACTCTGGCTAAATGCGTTCTCACAGGAAATTTCACGGTTTTAGTAACTTGTGTCTAAACAAGTAAACACAAAAAGGAACAAGGTATGCACCCAACATGAATGTCAGAAAACAAAATGATCCTTTAAAAAGTGGATGGAAAGGGCTGGCGATACAGCTCCGTTGATAGAGGGCTTGCCTCGCATGCACAAGGCCCTGGGTTCAATCCCCAGCACCACACACACACACACACACACACACACACACACACGTGGATGGAAAGAAATAATACACACAAAAAGTGCAAGTTCATGGCCAACGAAGCCAATGCCTAGGCTTCTCTCCCTGTGCTGTGTGTGCTCCTGCCATGGGCCTGCCCCCTGCTCCCCCCTGCCTACCCTGGGATCCCAGGTGCTCCCCCAAAGGCCTGCTCTGCCTGCCCCCTCCCACCTTCCTGACATCCTCCAAGCCTGGCCCACCTGGAGAAGTGGTGGAAGGAGCAGCATCCAGGGCTGCAGGCTGGGCTGACAGGCCCCAGAAGTGGCCATTTTGGTGGCTGACTGGGTAGAAAGCAGGTGAAGGCTGGGGACAGAAGGCAGATGCAGGACTGCTCGCCCCGTGGATCCCCTATAGCAAAGTTTCCAGACTTGAAAAGTACCCAGCCCAAGCCCCTTCCCCAGGTGTCCTGCCGGGTCACACCTCTCCATCATCTGGTTCTGAAACACAAAGAGCCTGGGGGTACAAAGAGTGTCCTGGGGTAGAGAGAAACCGTGTTTGAGTCCTGAGCTGGGAGTCCAGAGCCATCTCTGCTTCCCACTAGCAGCATGACTCAGGCCCACACCTTCACGGGCAGCCCTGGGGTCCTCGAGGAGAAGATGGCTTCCTCAGCAGCAGCTGAGGGTCCTGAGTCATAAGTATAGCTGGAGGTATGTGACCAGGGGCTGCCATTCTTCTCCCAGCTGCCCTGATTCACTGCAGGTGACTGGCCTCCAGGACCTCAGCCTCCTCTGGAGAGGTCAGATGTGAATGAGGAGGTGGGTGGCAGCCTTGGAAGCACCATCCCTGCCTTGTGAGATGACACTGGTTCCAATTCAGCGTGCCTGGCTCCCCGCTCAATGGGCTTTGTCCCAGAGATGTAATTTCTATTTTGAATCTATGTGGCATTTAATGAAATGGCTTTCAGACACCACGCAATGTGTCTGAGTTATAAAACCACAGTTCTGGATCCTTAGCACACCTCGCAGGGCAGGCAGGCCCTGGATACCTGCCCAGCAGGACCTTCATCCTGGGGCCTCGGTGATCCCCTCCCACCCCCCAGGAGGCCCTGGAGCCCTTGGATCCCTGGCTGGACTCTCCTCCCTTGGTCTCCCTCTCTGTAATCCAGCACTGTTCAAACCAGAGATCAAAACTATTCAGAGACAGGAAATCAGCGCCGAGGGCTGGAAACAGCACTTTAAAACAACAATTCAAACAGAAGAGAAGCGTTCACGTGGGAAGGCGGTGCCCACGGGAAGGGTGGCTGCTGCCTGAGACCAGAGACTTGGCTGGAATGCAAATCTGATCATGTCACTCCTCAGAAAAACTCACAGGGCTTCCGTACAGAGTTCAGACCCCGCAGCATGGCATTGTGGCCCTGCCGACCTGGCCCTGTCCTCCCCACCCACCAGGCCCACCCCTGACTCCAACCACTGAGCCGCTGGCTCCTGTGACCACGGGCTCTTTCACACCCACTACAAGAACAAAAGTGCCCCTCTCCTCCTCCCTGCCTCCCCCTCCCCTCCCCAGCCTCTCCCTCCAACTGAAAGACCACCTCTTTTTTTTTTTTTTTTTGAGAGAGAGGAGAGGGAGGGGGAGAGAGAGAGAGAGAGAATTTTTTGTTTGTTTGTTTATTGTTTAGTTTTAGGCAGACACAACATCTTTGTTTGTATGTGGTGCTGAGGATCGAACCCGGGCCGCACGCATGCCAGGCGAGCGCGCTACCGCTTGAGCCACATCCCCAGCCCCAAGACCACCTCTTTTTGATGTCCTCCCTGATCCAGCAGCCTGGGCCACTCTGCCCTGTGCTCACACTACAGTTCCCACAGGGTCATCACCCCGACACCTGCCCGGGACTACCTTATGCCTCCCCAACTCTACCCAGAGGACGTGAGCACACTGGGGTGAAGTTCCATTCCCCCAACACACGCCTGCTGATGTCCTTGGGGGAAGATGACCCCCTGGATTCTACGGAAGCACAGATACAAATACTTCTGGAAGCCTTCCGTTCAGATGGAAGTAGAAGTCCTACGATTTCTCAACAACTTGGCTATTAAAAATAGGAATTCCACCTACACACCAGAAAGAGTTTGTCAGGGATCACTGAAGGGCTAGAATAGTAAGGTCACTCACGTGTTTGGGGCCCAGGAAGCTGCTGGGCTCAAAAGCTGAATGCTGTGAGAAGGCGGGCAGCTGTCTGCAGCTGGAGCTAGTCTGAGGCCCCAGAAATCTCCAGAAGCACAGGGATGCCAAAGGGTTTTCTGCCAATAGTTCCAAAAACTCATGTCCCTGCCACATCACTTGAACATCTGCACAAGAACAGGTTACCAAGAAAACTGAAAACAACAACAACTGCACTAAGCAGATCTGAGACCCCACCTCCGACCTTGGAAGAGCCCAGGGGGAAGCAGGGGCTGTCTGCTGCCATCCTGAGTCCTGAGAACAGAGCACAGGCCCAGCCCAGAGCTGGGGACACTCAAGGAAAGAAGAGTCAGTGTCGCCCAAGAACTCAGCCTTCAGTTCAACTTCCTGAGCCCCCTACCTGAAGCCCCAGCAGCCAGCCACCCTGTGGGTCCTGACAGCCCCAGCAGGCTTGGGATGAGCTGAGATGGGCACAGTCCTCCTGGATTGGAGGGGAATGCAGGAGGCGAGCCCCGCAGACAGACCACGTGCCGCCAGGGCCAAGGGCTCCAGTCAGACCTCAGTTGGTCCCGTGGCATGACCCTCACGTTGCTGAGTCAGACAGCGTGGCTTCCCGGGTGGCTCATGTACTCACTGACTCATTCAGAAATTTACCAAGAGCCCAGAGAGCCCCACTCGGGATCAGGGGCGTCAGGAAAATGAACAAGTGCGAGTCCAAAGGATCAAATGCTCCGAACCAGCACTGCTGGAGGCCAGCGGGGCACAGTGGGGACTCTAATCTGGCCTCACTGGGTCTGGGAAGGTTTCTCGTGGCCTCCAAGTTGAGGCCTGCCACGTTAGGACAGTTAGATAGAGGTGAGGGCCAGGCAAAGGGAGGAGCTTATGCGAAGGCAGGAGGCAGGAGGCGGACGTGTGAGAAGAGCTCCAGCTCCATGAGGTTCCAGGAAAGGTGGGCAGGTGAGGCCATGAGGCACCTGGGCTCAGGGGTCCTCAGGAGACTTGATGGCCCGGGTTTACCCATGTGGCACCTTCTGATTTGCTGATGGAGCATTCTGGATGCTGTGTGTGCAACAGACTGGAGGAAAGCAAAAGTCGGACATGGCCTGGCCGGGGTAGGGCCATCCATAACCCACAGGGGACATGGCTGTGTGGCCACTCAGATGAGACCGGACAACAGGGCCAGGTAGGCAGGGGTGTGAGGTGAGGGAGCGGGAAGGTGGGAGCTCCCCCTCCTGGCCACATACAAAATAGCAACCGCCTGGAAATCCTGCAACTGGCCTCTGGGGCCCACTGAGCTGGGAAGCAGCAGACAACCCACGTGCTGGGGAGATGTGAGCAGATTTGGGGTGCAATTTGGGGCCGTACCCATGAGAGACCAAGTGGAAGCATCTGAATGAACGTCAGGGAAGTCAACCTGCACCTAGGAGAGTGGAGATTCCACAGGCGGTGCCCAGAGGCCGGGGAAAAGACCCTGGGAGGTGGGCCAAGAGCAAGGGAGACAGAAGGAGTGGCCAGAGCTCAGGACAGTCCTGCCAGAGTGAGGACTGAGCATGGCCACGGGGCAGGATACGTCTTGTTCAACATGCAGTCACCAAGCAGGCTGCCCAACTCTAGGCTAGTGCCTCTTCTTGCTGGCTGTGTGGCTCTGGATAAGTCACTTAGCCTGTCTGTGTCTGCCGTCCCTCACCTGTGAAGGGGTGTTATAAAGAGCAAATGGTAAGAACACCAGTTCATAGACTAGCGCTTGGCCACAGTGCGCACTACATCAACGGTAGGTAGTCCAGCTGTCTCAGGGACAGTGTCAGAGGCGAGGTGGAGGAGGAAGACACCATGTGGGGCACGTGAGTGGGTGGCAGCAGGTGCAGATGCCTCCTTCGAGAGGTCTCGTCAGGCAAAGCTGGAGAGGCGGGCGGGCTAGCTCAGAGGAAGGCAAGCCACCTGCCAAGGTGACAATGCAGGAAGGACAGAGAGAGAAGCCACGAGTTGGGGGATGGGAAACCTCCCCCTGGTCCACCCTCCCTGTATTCCAGCACTGTCCCCCAACAGGCAGGGGCCCTGACTCTCCTTTGTCCCTCCCCAGATGAAGCCCCTCAGACCCAAACTAAGCTGTTTCCCAATGTGGACTTTTGGACCCAGACCAAACCCAGGGCCCGAGGGGTCCCAGGGACAGGACGTGGCTCTTCACTAAGGCAGACCCCAACATGCCAGGCTGGCCACCCAGGCTACTGAGGTTTGGGGGTGACTAGCTGCCCAAGGCCATGGTGGGAAGCAATAGAGCAGGTATATGCTCAGCAGCACCCCCATCTCTGAGCCCAGCCCCTGAACCCCTGACGCAGGTTGGGGCCAGGAGGGTGAGCTGAGAACTGGCTTTTCTAGCAAATACCAGAGGACCTTGATGCTTCTGATCCTGGTCCACTGTTTGGGACCCTGCTCTTGGTGGCTCCATTGCCAAGCCCCTCTGGTTCCTGCTACCCTTCTGCCCACAATGAATAATAGTACTGGGCTTAGTAGTACTTAGTAGTACTTAGGACCAGAGACACCCTAGACTCACCTCTGGAAGCAGTCTAGGGGTCCCCCCACAAACGGTAGGGAAAGGAAAAGAAGCCCATGTTGGTAGGGGACCCAGATGTAGCCACAGGCTCAGAGTCCCAAGCCCTGGCCTCAGGCACTGCTATTCCCACCCCTCATCCTTCCTTCAGGGCCGGACACTGAAGGTGCTTTTTTTTTTTTTTTCTTAAGTATCATTTCTTTTCCTTTTTTTATTGTCAATGGACCTTTATTTTTACTTATTTATATGCAGTGCGAAAATTGAACCCAGGGCCTCACACATGCCCGGCAAGTGCTCTACCGCTGAGCCCCAGCCCCAGCCCCAGCCCCACTGCAGGTTCGATGGTGGAGGATCCAAGGTGAAGGAATGAAGGTCCGTGAAGGAGTTGAGGCACAGGGTGGACAGTGAGAAACGGAAGCAGCCAGGTCCAAAGGAAGACAAGTCCCTATGTTCCAGAAAGTTCTGCGTCTTGCTTCCCGTTCCCCAGAGGCCCAGGGAAATTCCGTGGTCTGGAAACTCCCTGGGACAGAGCAAGGCAGAATCCTAGGACACAGAGGAGGTCCAGTGCCTCATTTTCCTACCAAAGAGAAAGAGTCACCAAGAAAAATGGGGACATGTGACCCCCCAAGTCCTCTTCTCCACCCCACCAAGGGGGGCCTGCTGCCAGCTCACTGGCTCCCACCCCAGTGGGTGAAGTTCTCTTCTAGATGCTGCCACACAAACCTTTTTTAAATGCAAAACCGTCTAATATACCAAGGGGGAGAGGAGCTTATGAAATGTAAATCAAATTTCTCTTTGCAAGGCAGACCCATCACCCACTGCCTCCAACATCCTGAATGTTCTCTTAGAAATCAAATCCAGAGCCTTTGCCAATCATTTCTCTTTTTAAAAAAATATTTATTTTTTAGCTTTTAGGTGGACACAATATCTTTATTTAACTTTTACGTGGTGCCGAGGATCGAACCCAGTGCCTCACGCATGCCAGGTGAGTGTGCTACCACTTGAGCCACATCCCCAGCCCAGTTTGCCAATAATTTCTACTTATATCGAGTATCTCAAAACCATGCCAGACCAACCCTCTAGAGACAAAAGTGGATCCGGGGACAAGGAGGGACCAACTGGCATAAAATCAAACCCAAGAACAAAGGGAAGGACAAGGGAGGACAGTAAGTAAACAAACACATCAACTCAAGGGGACAGAGTCAGAACCAAGAGGAGACATTGTCCCCTAAGTCACTGGGCCCAGGCCTCCCCCAGTCCCTGGGGAGGCAGACTTATAAGGTAACTCCAAACACACTGCAGAGGCCACGCCTCTCTGGTTTTTAGTGCTCTATTTTCCCAGGTGATCTGTTATTCTTTAGGTCAATGACTTCTTTCTTTCTTTCTTTCTTTTTTTTTTTTTTTTT
>NW_025999977.1:54097645-54103177 GCF_001458135.2 Marmota marmota marmota
GGGGGGGGGGAATCAGCCAAATAAAGGCATATCTTCTGTTCATTTAAAAGTCAGCATCCAAGGTAAAAGAATTATCTGTTGGATTCGACATCACTCCCATCCTCTGATACTCGCCTACTCTCTTCTCAAAGAAGTTAGTCTTCCCTTCTAGTGAAATATTCTCCATAAAGTCAAATGGATTTTCTACTTTGAAAACCTGAAAAAGTTCACATCAAGACATAAGTACCAAAAAAAAAAAAAAAAAAGACCCTAAGTACAAAACTCCAATTTCAAAAGAAGCCAAAGACTACAAACAATGCTTTACCTTGTTAAAGCCCAGCTCCAGCATAAGCCTATCTGCCACAAATTCAATGTACTGCTTCATCAAAGTGCAATTCATCCCAATTAGCTTCACAGGCAAGGCTTCTGTGAGGAACTCCTAGAGACCAAAAACAATTTGAGTATCCCGAGGCATGAAGATATCCTCAAGCAAGCACCAGTGACCCTCACCTAGCACCCACCTGTTCTATCCTGACAGCATTGATGATTATTTCTTTTACTCTCTGCTCTGATGGTTTGTGCAGCAGGTGTTTGAACATCAGGCAGGCAAAGTCACAATGTAAACCCTAGAAGAAAGTTGAAAGTTCGAAATCATGATAAAGTCAGAATTCTATTGTTAACATGGAATATGAATTGCTTCATTCCTTCCTATATCCTCATACAACTTGCCTGGCCACACTGAGACTGTGGACTGTCAAGGGGACGACGAATGACTGTCCACTCTGCTGATGTCAGTGAGGCAGACCTCAGCCCCACTGAAGGCTCTCAAAGCTGCCCCCTAGGTAACAGGCCAGGCCTTTTCCTCACTGCCCTGTGGCGTCCAAAAAGGAGTGAAACTTTGCACAAGTATTCTTTTCACAGCCATGGGCTCTATAATTTTGCCTCTATCCCCAGAGGGACAGGGCAGTTAGCTTTTAGATGCTCAAGAACTAAGGATGCAATTTCAAGTGAAACAAATCTGCAAATCTGAGTGCATTAAACCCAATAAGCTCCAGTTTATCTTCCTACAAGGGAAGATCAGCTGTTCGATCTGCCCATTGGGCTCCAGAAATGGGAGGGTTCGTGCTCCTTGCCCTTCTGATTCGATTTAAACCAGATAGTCTGGGCATCTTCACCTTCCTTCCCTCAGTTTAATCCAAGTGCCTATAAAGGCAAGCTGGAACCAAGTGGATTACTTCATCAGGAAGCTTACCAAACTTTGAAATATAGTAGGCTCCATGAACCCAACTACCATGTACACTATAATGCACCAATAAAAGAAAAAGAAAAAAAATACATACACGTACAGAATCACAGAATACCAAACAAAATAAATACTCCCCAAAATCCCATTAAGTACTCTTAGTTAGGTATGTGCATAGGAATGTATTATACTGAAGATGAGTAAAATATTGAGTACTCAAAGCACTTCATTCTTTTCTGAGTATGTATGCAGCTGAACTCTTAAATGTGGAGGTGATGCCATTTGATAACCTGGGACCTGACCTTCAGTGAACACAAGGGTGGGCCTAAGAGTTGCAGATATTTGGGGTGCCACTTTAGCCAGTTTGATTTAGACTCACCTCATCTCTGCTAATAAGTTCATTGGAAAATGTGAGGCCAGGCATCAGTCCTCGTTTCTTGAGCCAGAATATTGATGCAAAAGAACCAGAAAAGAAGATTCCCTCCACAGCAGCAAAGGCTACAACACGTTCTCCTGTTGAAGAGTTAATATCAAAATGTTCTTTGTGAGCAACTGTTGGTATTCACAGGAGGCCAACAGCCCAGTAAAAAAAAAGCTCAGGTTTAACTAGGACCAAGGGCTTCCTTACCATAGGTAGCCTCTTTGTCCCCAATCCAACGCAAGGCCCAATCGGCTTTCTTCTTCACACAAGGCATTGTTTCAATGGCATTGAAGAGAAATTCCCTGTAGGTATAGTAATACATCATGAGCAATGATGGTGAAGAACTGACCCCAAACTTCTAAACAAGAGCACTGGGTTAAAGGTCAAATGTAAGGGTTTACCAATTCTCTCCCCCAAAGGAAGGACTCAAAAAAATTTTTTTTTCCTTTTTACTGGTCAGCTTTTCCCTCCAGACTTAAAAAAAAAACTCAACAATCATTTGACTTATGTTACACACAAATTTAGGTATTCTTTAGTTCATATTGAGCTCCAACATCTACTTACACTAAAACTCAGTCCATTATACCAGGATTATCTATTTTTACAGTGCTGGGGATTGAACCCAGGCCCTCATGTGGTATAAGCAATCTGAGTTCTACTCCCAGTCCTTTCACAGATTTTACTGAAGATGCCCAGGATGGCCTAGAACTTTCAATCCACCGGCTTCAGCCTTCTGCATAGCTGGAATTCCAGGCATTCACCACTAGACCTGGCTCTCCAGAACTTATGGGCTTCATCATTTCAAATCAACAGCCCCTACCTTCCTTAAATTTAAAGAACCATAAAATCTTAACTGCTATGCTGACTACTATCCCACTAAATGGACAGTCCTATCAAAGACTACACTGGGTACATTAGCTGGGCCAATTGCCAACTATATAATTAAACCAAGAAGGTATCCTTACCACCACTCTCTGCCTCCCATTTATTCTGGGGTCCACTTGGGAGTACAGTGACATCCCTGCCCCTCCTTCCCAGATGACCTTGTTATGAGGCCAGTCATCAGCACCAAGCCAGCTTCATTCTCCTTGCATCTCAATGTCCACTTCCACTCAAAACCTCAGCCCGCCTCTCTCTTGCTTTTGAGGATTAACCACCAGACCTCCCTGACCATACTTACCCCTTTGGGTAACTTAACCAATCATGGCCCTGTTGTTACCTTTCCTATTTCTATCTATAAACATGTCCAAATCTCTTTACTCCCAAAGAATTTCTTCAAACAACCCATTGCTGATGTCCTCTTCTTTTCAATCTCCAAAACATAAATGGACCTTAAGCTACCTTTATTTTTCTACGACCCCCTAATACAAACTAATTTCAGCCCAACTGTCCTCCCTGTGCCTAAATTAATCTTATGGCTCAATGCTATTTATATTATATGTCTAGATATTAATTTTCTGTACTATATTACAAACTTCCTAAGAGGTAAGTAATCTTTATCCTCCCTCATCACCCTGTCCCAACCCTATAATAAATTTGCCAAACCTCAATGTTAGTTTTTCACTCAACCTCTAAGGATGTTTTTCAAAAGAAAACATTAGATTTTTACATAGTGTACTTCCAACTCTAAAAAAGAAGGACCCTCAAAACATTAATTGGCTAATTAAGTGAATTTAGGCCCCTTATTCAAAGCAAACATGACCATGGGTGCTAGAAGTTTATGACAATCTGCTTAGCCATTCTAGAAACATTTTTATCCCTTTGAAAAAACTTGAAGTTATTAAGGGAATCCAAAACATCCTGGCATACCATTTGAATACCCACCTTTCTTTGGAGTCTTTAATGTAAGTGTCAATAAGGAGACTATACATTTCAGAATGTATGTTTTCCATGGCAATTTGGAAGCCATAGAAACAGCGTGCTTCTGTAATTTGAACTTCTTGGCTAAATCGCTCCACCTAGTGGTAAAACACACCAAAAGTTTGAGGAAAAAAGTTGGCGGGAAGTCAGTCAATGGATACTAGCAGCATCAGTCAATTCTTTGTATCTTTAAAAGGTTTGCTTCTTTCAAATTGTCACAATTCTGTGATAAGCAAAACATTTTATATGGTATGCTCAATTTGTAGACCAAGAAAGGAAACAGATAACTCCTATTTTATAGGATCTCTATGAACAGTAATTATTGATTCATTCCTTACTAAATCATTTCAAGAAAGACCCACTACTGATGCAGGGAACAATGGCACATGCCTATAATCTCAGCAGCGAAGAAAACTGAGGCAAGAGAATCACAAGTTCAAAGCCAGCCTCAGCAATTTAATAGAGGCGCCAACTCAAAAAAAAAAAAAAAAAAATCTATGCAACCCAAATGTTAAAACAGCAAGCCACAAAAAGGAGAGAACAAATGTGGCATCTACAGGGAATACATGTATTACTGCCACTTATAATGGAAGGGGGGGGGTACCATAAACTGCAAAGTGTTGCAAAACAGGAAATGCCATGTAATATAAGTTCTAGCTTGTACATGCATATACGCTCACTGTATGGAAAAAAAAAAATCAAGATGAGAAAAGCACACTAGTTCTAACTTAAATCTTTAAAAGTGAAGACTTTTTCACACTCACCAAATTCTCATTTACTATGCCATCACTTGCTGCAAAGAAAGCCAGAACGTGGGATATAAAATATCGTTCCTCAGGCTTCAGGGATTCCCAGTGCTGAATGTCCTTGGAAAGATCCACCTGACATTTGGAAGTTCACAACAGTTAGTATTAAGGAAAAGATTCAAGTGTGCAAGAGCTCACAAATACGTACTCTAAATTTCTTTTAAGTCCACTACACCATTTGATCACTAAACTCTTCACAGTCCGGATTCCCTTTGCCAGTGAGTGCATCTAGCATCCTCAGTGGAATGTAGTGCATGTCAAACCAGTTATAAGTGCCCTGTAGGGGTCTTTTAGGGTCAAAGCAGTGGCCAGTTCCTGAATGTGATTACCTCCTCGGCTGTCCAAAAGGAAGCCTCAGCTTTCTTATACATCTGCCAGATATCATGGTATTCGATAGGAAAGATGACAAAGCGGCGGGGGTTCTCTCTCAGTAGTGGTTCATCCTCCACGCTGGGGGCAGGTACTTTAGTTTTCTGTTGGGAAAAATTGGTAAAAAAAAAAAAAAAGTGTTGAGCGGACCACATGAAATTGCCATTTCCTCTGGTCAAATTATCGGGAATTTCATGTGGCTCAATGCATAATCATTAGCTGTCACTTTGCTTTCCATTTGCACAGGAGGACCACAGGACCCATGGGGGCACTTTGGCGGGAAAGGGCCGCGGGGAGGGGAGCAGGCCCCACAGCTGAGGAGACAATGCTGCTTTGGCGCCAAGTGCGGGCTCCTGGGGACGCCCCCTGTCGGCGGCGCCACTGGCCCCGGGAGAGCTCGGACCCTTCTCGCACCCCACGCCGGCCACTCACCGGCTCCTCGGGATCCTGGAAGATCCTCCTCGCGGTCTTGCTGGCCAGGACGCGGGTCGCGTTGAGGGCCGGGGGCTGCGGGGAGACGCACGTGAGCTACGGCGGGAGCCCCCGAACCCTCCCCGCCCGCCGCCGACCGGCTCTGGCGGGCACTCACCGTGTTCTCCTTGTCGGCCAGGCTGAGCCTCTTCAGCGGCGAGAGCTGCAGCTGCTGCTGGTCTGCGATGGTGGCGAGTGGGGTGCGGACTGAGAGCATGGTGGTGGCGGTGGCAGACGTGGAGACGGTAGTGACCGAAGTGGCTAAGCAGGACCCCGAACACTAGCGGCGCTGCGAGCCCTCGCTCTTTAAATCCCCCGCCCGACTGCGCGCGCAGGGGGCAGGGCCCGGAGCTGGGCTCTTCCCATTGGAAGAGTCCGGCCCC
>NW_025999977.1:54106848-54163038 GCF_001458135.2 Marmota marmota marmota
TTTTTTTTGTACGGGGGCTTGAATTCCGGGGACGCTCAACTACCGAGCCACATCTCCAGCCCTTTTTGTTTTTTATTTTGAGACCAGGTCTCACTAAATTGCGGAGGCTGGCCTTGAACTTGTGATCCTTCCTGAACTTTTGTGATCCTGGGATTTTAGGCATGCGCCACTGCGCCGGCTAGTTAACAGGATTTATTTTCTTTTTTTTTTAAATTGATTTTATAGGTAACAGGATTTCTAAGCAGCTGCTCTATGAGAAACGCAGGCAGCCGGGGTCAGGTGCTTTTCCCAAAGCCTCCCTGCACTCTGGCCAGATGCTGCTGAGGGTTGTCCTCATGATCACAATAGCACCCAAACCCCTGGCAGCTGGGTCGGCTGATGTACATTTTTGATCCAGACAACAGGGAGGTGGGTATTTTTAGACCTGTTTTATAGGTAGGAGACCAAGGCCTGAGAGGGAACTGGCCCAGGTCCCATAGCTCCGGGATCCTCATAGCTAGAATGTGTTTCCTGCCTTTTTATTAGAAATGTTTTCAAAATGGAAGTCTCCAATGTGCACCCAGTATCTAGGGTTCAAAGTCTGTTCCCGTTTTGCAATATTTGCTCTATTCTCTGTGGGCATGTGGGCTTATGCATTTTTTTAGATCACTTGAGCTGGCTGACTCTTGTAATCTAAGCTATTCTGGAGGCTGAGGCAGGAAGATTACACATTTGATGCAGCCTGAGCACTGAGTGACACCATGTCTCAAAATAAAATAAAAGGGCATGGAGATGTAACTCAGAGATAGAGGGCCCCTGGTTTCAACCTCCAATATTGTGGCATGGGGGTGAGGGAGAAACTTGCAGATACAATGACCCTTTACCCTCTTAATATTACAATAGGTAATTTCCAAAAATAAGAACATTAGTATCACCATGGTATATATTTACACTTAAGAAAACTAACCATTCTCTAATATCAGCTAGTAGTCAGTTGTGAAAGAAATGTAAAAGTTGTCAAAATCAAGATGGAGATGTTGCCTCTGTCAACCCTAACAAAAATAAATAAAGCTGAGAAGTTAGAAAGAACGGGTTCTTACTAATGATTGCCTTATACTATCACAAAATACTCTGCCAGAAACACCAGCTTGCATAGAGCAGCCACAACCTCATACAAAATGTACTTCTATAATGCGTCTATCCAGCAACTGTGCTCAACCTTGGACTGAGGCCATTCTTACCATTAATCTTTGTGGCCAAGAGTCTGTTTCAACATAACTGAAATAGTCCTTATTTTTTCTTGCCTTAACCCCTGAATGTGCCCATAACATATTATGCACAAATGTCGCCTCTGCAGCGCCCTACCATTTATGTTGCAATGCTCTTCCCAAGTAAATATTATTCCTTGGAAGATCTCTGTGTAATTGTTTTTTTCTAAATTTAGAACACCATGGTCCATAGTCAAATGTGTCCATGTGTCCAGTTGTTTAAAACAGTTTTATAGTTTTTCAGGTTGTGTTTGTTTTTATTTATTTATTTTGTAGTTGTAGATGGACAGGATGCCTTTATCTTATTTGTTTATTTTTATGTGGTGCTAAGAATTGAACCCAGTGCCTGGCACATGCTAGGCAAGCGCTCTGCCACTGTTACAGCCCCAGCCCCCTCGGGTTGTGTTTTGATCTCAGTATCCAATGTTACCTACATGCATTGCATTTGGTTATGTCCTTGTGTGCACACCACATCCAGGGCCTGGACATGCAAGTATTCTACCAGTGAGCTACATTCCCAGCCTAGCAGCTATGTCTTTTTTTAATTGGAAAAACTCCACATTTTCTTCCATTACATTGACATTCAAAGTCTGAGACAGTTTTCTTATAGAATGTGTCACATTCTATATTTGCCAGATTCTTTTTCTTTGTTTTTTTGTTTGTTTGTTTGTTTTTTGTTTTTTAAATACCAGTGATTGAACTCAGGGACACTTGACCACTCAGCCACATCCCCAGCCCTATTTTGTATTTTATTTAGAGGCAGGGTCTCACTGAGTTGCTTAGCACCTTGCTTTTTGCTGAGGCTGGTTTCAAACTCAGGATCCTCCTGTCTCAGCCTCCCAAACTGCTGGGATTACAGGCGTAGCTCCACCGTGCCCAGCAGATTATTTCTTCATGAGTTTATTCACCGGTTTCTGTTGTTGCTGATGTACCTTCATTTATTTTTATTTATTTATTTATATGTGGTGCTGAGGATTGAACCCAGGGCCTCACATACGCCAGGCAAGTGCTCTACTGCTGAGTTACAACTGCAGACCATATTCACTGGTTTTTCTAATCAATTATTAACAGTAAACTGGCAGTTCTAAAGGGTTTATTAGATTTAGGTTAAAAGCTATTAGCAAGAAGACCTCATAGGTGATGATATAACCAGGACTGGAAACCAGGACTGACTCCAAATTCTGGGTGTTTTCAATCACCCAGCCCTACACCACTTTGGAGATAATATTTTGCTAACCTTAGATTATTCTCTTGGACGCTTTTAAGCATCTGGTTTTGCTGGCAAGGGAAGTCTTGGCTCCATGGTAACCAGCTTGCAAGATGGCCTCAATGATCCTGTGTGTATTCACACCCAGATGTAGTCCCCCTCGCGCTGCGTCAGGGCTGGTGTGTAGAACACTGGAGCTGACAGTATGTGAGCTGTGTGGCTTCCTAGGCTAGGCCATAAGGGATTGCCCCTGCCTCCCCGGAAGGTCCCTCTCGGGGAAAGCAGCCAGCGCATCAGGAGGACACACAGCAGCCATGTGGAGAGGCTGGGTGATGAGAGCTGAGTCTCCCACTGAATGCCAGCACCACTCAAGAGCCAAACAGGTAAGAACTCTGGAAGTACTCCTCCGGCCCATCAAACCATCAGTGCTAGGCCTCACAAAAGACCCCACCCCAAGACCACCCACCCAAGCCATTCCAGAATTCCTGAGCTCAAAAGCTCTGCAAGAGCCAGCCCAGTGGCTCATACCTGTGACCCATCAAGTGAGGAGGCTGAGGCAGCCAGTCAAAAGTTCAAGACCAGCCTCAGCAACTTAGTGAGACCTTGTCTCAAAATCAAAATAAAAAGGGCTGGGTATGTAGCTTAGTGGTAAGCTCAGAGCCCCTGGGTTCTAACCCCAGTATTCCCCAAAAAAGACTCTTGAGTTTTTTGTTTATTTTTTATTTTACTGCGGTAAAAACTTACCCTTGTCACCATTTGAAGTGTACAACTCAGTGTCACTAAGTATAATCACATTGTTGTGGGACTGTCACCACCACCCCTCTCCAGAACCTTTTCTTCATCCCACGCTGTGCCCATTAAAGGTGGGCTTCCTCCCCCAGCCTCTCATAGCCACTTTTTTTTTTAATGCTGAAAAAAAGGGTCTATTTAGAATTAGACAGTTGGACTCTATTTAGATGATCCTAATTTTGTTGGCAACGCCCAAAGCCTCCTAATCAGGAACCTGTCCAATGTATGCCCTCTTCTCTCCACCAGGCCTGGTCAGGGCATTACCCTTGGCCACATCGTGTCATAGCTTCTTTACCACTTGTTTGACCTGGTGTTTGTTGGCCTTGACACCCACCATGAGCACAGGTGTGGTGGCTCGTCTTCTTCAGGGCCCATTCAGCAGTCAGGGGGACTGAAGGTGGCTTAGTGGTCAAGCTTCTTTCTCTTGGGGGTGCTCTAACGAGGATATTTGGGCTGCCTCCGGAGCCACAGTGTCTTGGGTTGTGGGAAGGTCGGTGACACGCAGATCTCTTTTATGGCTGTGACACTGCCTTCTTTGCCTTCAAAGCTTTTGCTTTGGCTTCAGTTTTGGGAGGGGCAGGAGCTTCCTTCTAAGCTTTCAGCGCTATCTTTGTGAAAAGACTCATGATCACTACTTTACTTCTGTTTTGGTACATTTATCTGTTCTAGGTGCCTCATCTAGGTGAAATCTGTCCTTTTTACAAAAATATTCTCATTGTAGATGGACACAACATCTTTATTTTTATTTGTTTATTTTTATGTGGTGCTGAGGATCGAACCCAGGTCTTCATGCAGGTGAGGCAAGCGCTCTACCACTGAGCGACAACCCCAGCCTCTACATATCTGTCCTTTGGCCTGTTTCACGTAGCACAGTGTCTTCAAGGTCCAGCCATGCCGTAGCATGTGTTGAATTTCATTCCTTTTTACAGCTGAATAATACTCCATTTTATGAATACTCTCCCCTTTATTTATGAGGCCAACCCTACTTAGAACTGTAAGCTACCTCGCCCTTTGCAGCTCCTGGGTCTGTCTTTCTGTCTGAGTTTGACCTTGCCCCTGCCATCCTTCAGGAAAGTGAGTAGGCAGGCAAGAAGACAGAACACTTCAACCCCAGCCTGGCTTGTTAACCCTGGAATTCTGAGATCCAGCTAGACGGCTGAAAGGGGGATTGGATCAGCCTCCCTCTGCCCTTCTCTGTCTTCCACCCAGAACACTTCCCAAGGACCTCCCTCCACAGGCCTCCCCTCCTTGCCCCCACCCCCCTCACCCCCTCCTCATCTTCCTCTCCCCCGGCAGGGCCTTTTTGCTTGTGCCCCCAGCAGCCCTGCTCTGGTCTCACTGCCCACCTTTATCCCTTCCAGACCACTCTGAAGGACAGGATTTCTCAGGGGTTGACTTGAAACCAAAAGTAAAGTAAAGAATAGAAGACAGGTATTTTTCAGGCTCAGAGTTAATTTCCTAACTCCCCGGCCCCACTTCCTGTTGGCAGGTCACTGCCTGGCTTCTTCCTGAATAGCCTCCTCCCCATAGGCAGGCCACACAGTCTCCTTTGTTGGTACAGGAGGTATGTGCAGGGGGCGTGGGTAGTGGGCAAAAAGCCCGCTTCAAAGTGGTCCTGACTTGGCAGACCTGGAGCAGCCTGTGCAAACTAGTTGACACACAGGGTGCGAATCACACCACTGGGGGGGTGGGGGGAACCACAGCCTCCCTGGCCACCATGCGCTCAGCTACATAGTAACTAGACCAGAAGACCTCCTGGGAGTGTCACTGCTTTTAGGGCCCTGGGGAAGGTAGGCACCACCCTGGAGTTCAGCATGAATTCCAGGTCACGCCTTATTTATCAGATGCCACATCACTTGATGTTACTGAGACTGGCCATGATGAGCCTTGCGGGTTGTCCAAGTTTTAGAGGGCGGGGTAGTTGAAGTGCATCTGGAAGTTCTCTCCTTTGTCTCCTGGCTTGCCTGCTGAGACCCGCCTCTGTCTTGGAGTAGAAAACTTCAGGCACAAGTGGATTTTGTTTCCCGCTTCAGTTCACTTCCAGGTCCCCCTTCCGCCCCAGCCCTGGAGAGTCATTATTCCAGCTCCTTCTGTCCCGGCTCTTCTCTGTCACCTTCCTGTGCCCATAACAGTATCCCTCAGTGCAGAGAAGTAAAGCCAAGGCCACATGTGCACCAAGCCAGAGGGCCCCTGCTTCTCCTGCCTTCTTCACAGAGGGCAAAGCCAAGACAATGAAGGTCGAGGGCCTCGGTCCCACCCAGCACAGGCCTCACCCCAGCCAGAGGCCTCCTGCCGTGAAGCTTCAGTCCCACGAGCCACCTGTGCCAGCCTTTCCTTAGACTGACAGCGAGTAGCACCTGTGACACCAGGTCTCCCCGGACACGCAGGCTGTGGGAATTGTCCCTGGGCTGTGCGCCTTGACCACTGTCCATACTCCTTCTGCCACAAGTGTGCTGCAGGTGACCTCGCTGTGATGCCATCTGTCCACACAGTCCTACTGGCTGCTAGAGGCAGGCGGCTCAAGTGGGCAGAAGTGAGCACAGATCAGGTGGATTAAGTGAATGAGGGGAGAGTACCGGAGCCCACACCTGGACTGTGGGCCCCTACTGCACCCAGAGAACTTGCCCAAACTGCCCTTGTCGCCCGGATTCAAGCATGACTATCCTAGCCCCTTGGGGCTGCCATAATAAGATAGCAGACTGGGTGGCTTAAAAATGACAGAAACTTAATTCTGGAGGCTAGAAATCTGAGATCAGGGTGTTGCCATGGCAGGGTGCTGGTGAGGGCTCTCTGCCAATTGCTGACTGCCGACTTCCAGTTGTACCTTTATGTGGCAGAGGAGAGCTGGCTCTCTGGTCTCTTCTTACAAGGGCACTAGCCCTGTCCATGAAAGTTCTACCCTCACAACTTAATTACCTTCCAAAAGCCCTACTTCCAAAACACCCTGACATTGGGATCAGGGTTTCAACATATGAATTTGGGGGGGACACAGACTTTCAGTCCATTGTCACAATTTCAGCTCAAAAGAGTGGCAGAGCTTGGGTCAAAAGCCTGGACATCTCCTATTTCATGAACAGGAGGACTTCTTTGAAATTCACTGTTTCTTTGTTCCAAGGGTATTAACATTTACTAAAAAGAGCATCTTTTCTTGGATTAAATATTAGCTATTCTAAAACTTTGTTTTACAGTAGAATGACTCAAACAAAGCTTTCCTATGTTCAGGTATAAATACACAACCAGTGTAACTCCATGTCATGTTGAACCACAAGAATGGGAAGCTATACTCCCTGTACGTAAATATGTCAGAATACATTCTACTGTCATGTTTAACTAAAAAGAACAAATAAAATTTTTTAAAATAAAAATTAATTTTTAAAATATTGACAGCAAATTACATTCGTAATTATTCTGTCCTCAGACATAGATCTGGGTCATCAGGACAATTAGTGCCACATCCAGAAATCTAGGGAACAGCCACCTGCTTGCCCCAGGCCCCTGAAGTTATAACTTTGTAGTCAGTTTGCATGACCCACACAGTCAGTCACCTTGAAGTGGACAGGAAGTGGTTAGGATGCCCATGGACAGCCAGACAGTGCTGTTTGACATAGTTGTTTTGCACAAGGGACCAGGTTCCTCCTTCCCCGGGAGGGAGTTGTGGTGAGTGGCTCCAGGATGCGTAGAACAGCAGCTCTCGGCCGTGTCTCCCCCTGAGTCTCTCTATCTTGTAAAGCAGCAGTTTGCCGTGAGCTAGTCCATTGTGAGGAGCAGTGCCAAGGACCTTGTGTGCAAGTGAGCAATCACCATCCGCCTGGCACAGCCAGGAGGCTCACAGTGACAAAGAACTGATGCGTGCACCTTCTCAAACCAACCCAGGACACCTGGACACCTCCTAGATCACATCAGGAACCCCAGGCAAGGAGCTCACAGCCTCACCAGATGACACCCCCTCACCTCAGACCCATAAAAGGAGGAGCCCCCCCCCAAGACTGGACACTCTAGCATGCTGACCCAGTCACCTGGCCACTTCTTGATACTTGCCCAGGAAAATCATAGCAACAAACCTCTGCCCCCAGCTTCAGCTCAGCATGATTTCCCTGCCTGCGACCATGATGCCCAGCCCACTCCAGGCTCACATCTCAAGCTGACGCTCTGAAATTGCCGTCCATCCTGACCCTAGGATCAGTTCTGTACTCTGACACCCTGCACCCTGGATTGCTCGCTTATCTGGCCACCAGCCTCAACTTGCCTTCATACCTATCTGCTCCAGGCCTCTGCTTTCATCTCAGCCTCCTGAGCCCCAGTGGCTGCCTACGCCCTCCCTTAGTCATCCTGTGACCCACACTATTCAGTGAATTGCAGCCGCTGAGAGTGGTGCAGCTTATAAAGTTATGGTTATTCAGTAAACTCTGACATTGTGGAAAGACACAAATGTGTGTGGACCGTTAATGGCAGCATCACTCACTCAATAGGAAGATACACGTTAAGCCCAGATCCCAGCCAATTATGGCAAAAGCCATAATTCCAGAATGTTCCTATTGGAGATGTCAGCCATTGAGGAGCCATTTCCAGGGTGCCCTGAGAATCAAGCAGGCAGCTCGGTGCAGAGCATTTCAGATGGATGGTTTTCTTTGTGCTCAAACAATCCCTGAAAGGGGGTTGAAGCGTGATGTGTCCCTTTACACGGGTTTGAACTGACATTTACACTTCTTCATTGTAAGTGCAGTAGTTGTGTAACCAAATGTGGTGGGTTCACCTCTTGGTGTGTGCAAAGCAAATAATCACAACCAGAAGATAAAGAATGACGAAAGTCTTGTTGCTCCCAGCAAGTAAGGAGAGCACGGGAAGATTTTGCAAGCAGCTTCTTCCCCAGCAAAGACACATCCACATAGGAAACACTGATCACCATCATCTCACATAAGGTGGCACATTCCTGAGCATGCTCAGTTCCAGGGCATGCTGCATAAAAGGGTGACCAGGAATGCCTGTGGGAGGAGAATTTAGCATTATAATGAGCAAAGTTCATTCTAGATCACCTAAAAAGAATGAATTTGGGGAATTTCAGCTGGTTCCTTTTGAGTTTCTCCAAAGGGCCTGATCTGAAACAAACAAAACCAACTTCAAGGCTACATTGATGGTCGTTTAAAGAGCCCGCAGCCTCCTCCACCCCCAAGCACCTCCCTAGAAGTTGTGGGAATTTCATTTCCATCAGTTTGCAAATAGTGGCCTGAAAAAACCACAACTGGTGCTTCTAACTCTTGGCATCTAGAACCTATAGACTTCAGTGTGTTTCTAACACGGATGTGAAAATTTGGGTTGATTCCTTCTAATCTGCAGGTGTTGGCAGGACTGTAATCTGATTTGTTTTTGTTTGTTTTAAGTGGTTTATTTTGGTTGGTAGCAGCTACTGAAGGAAATGCAAGGAGAGACGAGAGAGATATGGCCCTCCACCTGGAATGTGCCCCCAGCCCCTACTTCAAAGAAGACTCACCTTCTCCCTCAGGGAGAAGCAGCTGCTGCCAGAGGGACACTCTGCCTGGACCAAAACCCTTCCCGGTTGTGGGAGTGAAATGGAGATCCACACAGAACGCTTAGGAGGGCTCTAGAACTTTGGAAGCACTAGATGACTAGTAGTTGCTGTCATTGTGGTTTAACAATCCCCTGTGACAAACGCTCACATCGTCTCCAGTTTTCCCTGTTATAAGCAAAGCTAGGTGCAACCCCTTGTGTTTCTCCCATAGAGTCACAGTCCAAGGGGTACACATTCGAGACTCAGCTTGGTGCTGCCAAGTGGCCGGTCAGACTGGCGGCCAGTCACCCTCCAGCCAGTGGAGGATGGGGCGCCCTTTTCCTTTTCCTGGCTATCAATCTCCTGGAGGTGGAAACTAACATTTCCTTATTGTCTTACTGTGAATTTTTTTAAATAAATTTTTAAAATTTTTTTTTAAAGAAAGAAAAATTACACTGAACCAGTGAACGTTAAAGTTCATGCCAGGTGCTGGCATGGGCACATGGTGCCCACGTGGAATCCCAGTGGCTGGGGAGTCTGAGGCAGGTATCACAGGAAGCCAGTCTCAGCAATTTAGTGAGGCCTTAAGCAACCTTGTGAGACCCTGTCTCAAAATAAAACGTTTTTATAAAAGGGGGGTGGACTGGGGACGTGGCTCCCTGGTTAAGTGCCCGAGTTCAAACCCCAATACAAAAAAAAAAAAAGCCACCCTGGGGTAACTTAGGAAGACTGGTGAAGGTCCCTTGTAGCCTGGTGGTAAAGCGCCCCTAGGTTCAGTATCTAGTACCAAAAAATAGAAATAAAGTTCTTTGTGTCTTAACCACATTTCTGTTCCCCCATGCACCCCTGACAACCCCACTTTTTCTAGAGGCAATACTACCATAAATTTGGCCCACAGTGTTCCAGTCTTTATAATTTCACATCCATTAACAATATAACATATTGCTTTTTAAATATTTTGTGTACACCTGAAAAGTTGTTGGGTGTTTTAGAGATGTCAGGTTAAGTTTGTTGCTTTATCAGCCATTAAGAGAAGTGCATTTCCTGTGATAAAACGAATCCATCCTGGTGCTAGAGAGTGAGGAATCAGGGAGAGAGAACAAAATCAGCCCTGTCCTAACCCACCAGAACTAATCTAGCTGCATTTCTCTCCCTTAGAATTTTTCAACATTTAACATTTTTTAATGAGGGCAACTCTTGTCTCTGCCTGCCTGGCCACACCCCTATCCGTAATTAGCAACTCCTTGGATTTACTTTTGGGGACCACCCTCACCCATTCCATTTCCCCCAAAGTGACCAGAAGGATCTCTCGAGATGAAAACCTGACCCTCTGCTTCCCTGGGCTGCAGGCTGCAGGCTGGCTGCTTCCCTGGCACCCAGGCCCTCCACATCCTGCCCCACCAGTCCCGAGGCCTCAGCCAGTCCACCCACGTGCTCTGCCTTTTCTGTTCCCCACCTTGGGTCTGCTCGTCGCTGCCCTGAGCACATCATGCAGTTCGCCTGGTTCTTGCTCACTGATCCCAGCTCGTCCCTCCCTGTCCCCTGCCTCCTCCTGCAGCTCAGACATCTTCTCTGCTGAGGAAGAGCTGTTGCCCATCCCAACCACTGGTGTGTGGCGCTTATTCAGCCAAACAGGTGCCCCGTGCCTGCACTTTGCCACCTCGGGAGGTTCCCCAAGTGCAGGCACCTGCCAGGATGGCAGTGTGACCAGTGTCCAGTGGCAGCGATGTCAGCAGGGGACCTAAGCAGACAGCTGGAGGCGTGGCCTTGGTTGGCACTTCCGCAGTTCCTGGGATTTCCTGAGCCAGGTTTTCAGATTTCCCCCATCAATTCCAGCCGGGCTCTTTCCACGAATTATTTCCTGCTTCAATCAGTGGAAGTTGCGGGCAACCGGGAGCCCTGGCATCCACTGGAGCAAGCCCCCTCCACAGTGTGCCCAGGATACCACCCTTGGTGTCCTCTGTGCTATGGTCTGCCGTCCCTCTGGGTTGGGAGATCTTCAGGTGTTATGGCCTCTAATCCCCAGGGCCTAGCCCAGATGCTCTGTGTTTGTTGATTAAATCAATTTGTCGTATGGCTTTTGCCAGCTCTGATCCCAGTGGTTGCAAGCAGGTGACCATCTCCGGGTGCCTATCTCGGGCTCAGTTTCAGGGGTGCTCGGGTCAGCAAGCACCACCGACTCCCCACACAGCGCTCTCTCCCCAGGAGCCTGAAGAGCAGGAGGAAGGGTCTGGCTCCAGGCCGCGGCTGCACGCACCCCTAGGAAGCCAAAGCCCCTAACCCAGTGGGGCGGAGTCCCCTTGGATTCTGTCTCCCACCCAGCTCCTCCCGGACTGTCATCACAGCAGAGGTCCTGAGGAGTCCTGCGGGAAGGAAACCAGGGTCACTTAACGGGAACAGGTGGCCTCCCCCAGCCCCTCCTTGGGCACACCTCCTGGGCTGCCCCTGGGGCCTCTGCCGTCCAGCTGCAGGAGGAGAGGCAGAAAGGCAGGCTTTCCCTCCCCCCAAGACCCCAGCCTCCCTCGCTGGGCTTTCTGGAAAGTGGAGGGACCAGGTGGGTCCAACTTCTTTTCCAGAGCCGTGGCTGCAGAGAGAGGACAGCGTTTGCACCAGAGCAGATCTGTGATTCGTCCTTCGTTCCCCCCGGGCCCCCTCCCACTCCGGGGCCCGCAGTGGGCCCAAGTCTCAGTGGGCCATGGCCAAGACCACGGCTGACACTTAGGAGCACTCTCTCAGTGCAGCATTCCTTCCCAGTGAGAGTTTGTGTCTCACAGGTGACATTGCTAGCGAGGATGGTTTTGGTGCTGGGACCAAACCCAGGGCCTCCCGCGTTCTGTCGTCAAGTGCTCTGTCACTGAATGCAGTGAGGGGACACTGGAGGAGCAAGCCAGGGGGAAGCTTGGCATGGGGGGGGGGCTCCTAAGCCTTCCCCTGGTGTAAATGCAGGACCCGTATGGAAGGGTGTGCCCCCCACACAGCGTCCCTCCAGTTCATGGTCACTTCATCCTTCAATTTAGGGACAGACGGTATCCTTGCCCTCCTCCCACTTAGAAGCTGCAGACTGCCCCCTCAGCCTGCTCTCCAGGAGCTGGGCCAGGAGGTTGCACCGCTGGTGCCCACCAGGGGGAGCCCTCAGCATGGACAGTGGCTCCAAGGTGGCCATTCCCTGGTGACAGGCAGCAGGAGAACCTCCCCCACTGCTGTCTAGCAACTGGAGAAACTTGTTCGGAAGCAGAGGAGCCCGGGGAGGAGCTCGGGCTTTACACTGAGGGCTGAGGACAGTGACTGCTGCTATCAAGAAGACATCAGGGGAGGCTGAGGTGGAGGACAGTGAGCTCAAAGCGGCACAAGAAGAAGCGAGGAGCTAAGCAGCTCAGGGAGACCCTGTCTCTAAATAGACTTAGAAATAGAGCTGGGATGTGGGTCAGTGGTTGAATGTCCCTGAATTCAATCACTGTAACAAAAAAAAAGGACATCAGGACATTTTTTGTTGTTGTTGTAGCAAAGGAGACACTCTGAGTCCAGTCACAGCTATTGATACAGTCACAATAAACAGCAAAAAAGTGTGTGCATTTGGGAACTGGCCGGACCTGAGTGAGCTCCTCTCTACACTGGCTGCTGGCCCGGTCAGCCTCTCCCACCTCCACTGGCTGGTCTAGATGGAGGGCCTGGAGCTGTGTGTTTCTAAGTGGTTTTTTTGTTTGTTTGTTTGTGCTCCAGCCAGCTTTGATTTCCAGTCCTATGGTGTGTACGGAGTTGTGTCCTACTTATGAAGTCCACCTGTCCCTGGAACAGTGGTGGCATGAGGTGGGCCCTCAAAAAAGGTGGTGCACATCTGTAATCCTAGCAGCTCAGGAGGCTGAGGCAGGAGGATCACAGGTTCAAGGCCAGCCTCAGCAATGTAGTAAGGCCCGGTCTCAAAATAAAAACTAAAAAGGCCTGGGGATGTGACTCAGGGGAAAAGTGTCCCCAGGTTCAATCCTTAGTACCAAACAAACAAAAAGTTCCACTGAATTAAGAGCACCCATTAGCTGATTACCTGTTCTTGGCTCCAAGAAATAGTTTTTTAGGGTTTTTTTTTTTTTTTTTTTTTTTTGTCCCTCGTCAGTTCTCCAGGGGATGTGTTTGGAGGTAAAGCCGTCGCCTGTTACAGAAGCGCCTCCGGCTCACATCCTCTGGGTGCTGGTCACGTGCTAGAGGCTGCCGAAGCTCCACACGCACAATCACAGTTGATCCACTTCTCACAACAGCACGGTGAGGATGAGGAAACTGAGACACGGTGAGACTCAAGAGATGATCAGAAGCTACCCGGGTCGAGGAGACGGGACTCAAATCTGAGAGTGTTCCTTTCCAAACACCACTGCTCTGTGGGACTGGTCCTGGAGAACAGGCCCGTTTCTCCACAGATGGGTGCATGTGGCCAGGAGTGTTTCTTCTCTAGGACAAATCCTAGGAAACAGCTCTTAGGGCTGAACACCCACGCCTGCCCCTCGCCAGAACCCCCTTCTCTCACACTGCTCATTGAGTCATGGCTGTGGGTGCTGGGATCATAGCGGGAAACAGAACACGAAAATCCCTGACCCTGGGAGAGCACGTTGTAACAGGAAGAAATGAGTGAACAGTAAACACGGAAGTCTATGGAGAGAAGATAGAGCAGACAGACTCTGGAGCAGAGGAGGCAGGTTTCATTTACAATAGGCCTCCTTAAACAACTACAAAAAAATAAATAAAATAAAATAGGCCTCCTTGCAAAGATGAACGGTGGCAAAGGCCAGAGAGGCTGGAGATGAGGATGGATAAGTCGCACTTCCCTGGAACAGGGACACAAATGTGGGCGGTGCAAAAGCCCTGAGGTGCATGAATGAGAAAGACAAGGACCAGGGAGGCAGGAGAGGAATGAGAGGGGCGGGTGCAGACGAACAAAATGACAAGGGCCCTAGGAATGGAAGGCTCTAGGAGGTCATTTAATGGGCATTGTTTTTCACCCTGACAGAAGTGGGGATCAGTTGCCATCTCTGAGTAAAGAAGGGACATACTAGAACCTATGTTTTAACTTGAATAAAATAAATATAAAATCGGGCTGGGGATGTGGCTCGGTGGCCAAGTGCCCCTGGGTTCAATCCCTGGTACTCAAAAAAAAAAAAAAAAGGTGAGGGGTGAATAACAGCTAAATTCCCTACACAGGCCAGTTTCAATCAGCATCATGAAGGTCCCTTGCTTTAATCCTTTCACACAAAAGGGAACCTGAAATGACCAGATGTGAATTTTGTTGTTTGTTTGTTATTGTATCTCCTTGTCCCCACCTTACAAGGAAAGTCACTGAAGGACCAGTCATTTTTGTTCTTTTCGGCTCTTGTCAGTGGGTCTGTGTGTAAGGCAGCCCTCCCTTGCTGGCCCCCGGAGACTATTTTATGGAGTGAAGTGGGGCCTGGTTCTAAATGGAGGATAGGGCCAATTAAGACCCTTAGACTAAATTGTTGCTGACAGTGGCCACTGGCGGGCCCTCCCTCCTCTCCACTGGCCATCCCAGGAGACTCTCCCCAGATCTGGCAGGCTGCAGGGCAGGGTGGGGGCTCTGGTACTCCCTGGGGGCAGCACCAAGGAAGGCAGCCTGAGCCTGGGTCCCTCTCCCTGGCCTTGGCCACTAGCCAGGTCCCAACTCACCGCAGCTCTTAGGCTGGGGAGTTAGCAAGCCCTGGTCACCAGGGCTACTCCCAATCAGCAACGCAGGGTCTGGAAGGCAGGAGACAACTGCCCGCCCATGATGCCCGCTCCTCCCAGACCCAAGGAGAAGGGCGGGCCCGCTGCTGAGGACCACAGGAGCAAGCATGGCTCTGCCCCCTGCTCCTGGGTAAGTGAAGAAGGCCACACCTCGTCCCCAGCACAGAGGCCACCTGCCAGGCCTCTGGTTCGTCCTCAGTGGAGGTCACTCCAGCCACTCCTCCTCACAGCCCTGGGATCGGTGGCCCAAGCCTCAGTTGACCCCCGGCTCCTCAGCAGCCTCCCCTCCAGGCTGCGGGGGCTGCTCTGCCTTCTCAACAGTCTCTGGGGAGCTCACAGCTGCCTTCTAAGACCCTGTTCCAAAGCTCCCTCCTGCAGAGCCCTCCCCGATACTCAGGTGGAGGTGCTGGCCCAGGGCTTTGGTGGAACCCGTCAGCTCTGTCCCTGTGGGCCGTACTCTGCTCAGCCGTCCATCTCCCCGTCAGGGGACACCTGTGGTAAGGCAGGGTCTAAGTCAAATTCACCTCTGTCCCCACTGCTTAGCACGGAGCCAGAGACACAGAAGGACAGCGGGTGCTTGCAGAGTTACACAGGTCATGTAATCATATGTGCACATAGGGTGATACAGGTGGCTGCTCCCTAGGTGTCAGTCCACCGCTGTGTGCTAAGTGTAAACACGTCCCCACCTCCAGCTCTGCCCGGGGTCTCAGGTGTCACTGGGGCTCAGTACAAGTGAACTGGCTGACAGACTGGTCAGAGAGGAGGATCAGACCAAGGGAAGTACTCATGCTGACGCCTCCTGCCCACCCGGCAACCTGAGACACGCCACCAGAGGCAGGAGGAGCATGACCACGTGGACCACTGGAGGTGTTACTCCAACGGTGGAATCAGGAAGAACCTGATGGTCCTGTTTCCATGGCAACCAGAACTTGCTCTCAGGCCAATGATGTGCAGACTTCATTTGGACTTCGAGATGTAATGATGATTCAGATACCAGACCCTTTCAAATAAGCCCTCCCTTCAGTTGCAGGTGGCACATGGTGTGGGGTTAGGCAAACGGGAAGATGAACCGCGATCAGGATCTTGCTAAGTTGCTCAGGCTACCCTCAAATTTGCAATTCTGCTGCATCTGCCTCCTGCATAGCTGGGATTACAAGCAGGCACCCCTGCGCCCAGATGAACTGGGATCTTTTTAGAGGGTGGAAGGTACTGCTCCAGCGGTGGTCTGGGATAGAGGTTTCTTTCTTAACATATTTTTTATTTGTTCTAATTAGTTACACATGACAGTAGAATGCATTTTGACATATCATATGTAAATGGAGTACAACATCTTATTCGTCTGGTTGTACATGATGTAGAGTTACACGGGTCATGTAATCATATATGCACATGGGGTAAAAACGTCCAATTAATTCTACTATCATTCCTACCCTCATGCCCTCTCTCCTCTCTCCACTCCCCTCTGTCTAGTCCAAAATACCTCTAATCTAACCTCCACCCCTAATTGTGAATTAGCATCCATTTATCAGAGAAAACATTTGGCCTTTGGTTCTTTGGGATTGGCTTATTTCACTTAGCATAATATTCTTCAATTTCTTCCATTTACCAGAAAATGCCATAATTTCATTCTTCTTTAAGGCTGAATAATATTCCATAGTTTGTTTATCCATTCATCTGTTGAAGGGCACCTACGTTAGTTCCATAGTTCAGCTATTGTGAATTGAGGTGCTATAAACATTGATGTGGCTGTGTCACTATAGTATGCTGATTTTTAAGTCCTTTGACTATAGGAGTGGGATGACTGGGTCAAATGGTGGTTCCATTCCAAGTTTTCTTAGGAATCTCCATATGACTTTCCATAGTGGTTGCACCAATGTACAGTCCCACCAGCAGTGTACGAGTGTGCATTTCCCCCCTCACCCTTGCCAAAATTCATGGGTACTTCTATTCTTGATAATTGCCATTCTGACTAGAGTGAGATGAAATCTCAGTGTAGGTTTGGTTTAATTTTCATTTCTCTAATTGCTAGAGACACTGAACATTTTTTCATACGTTTGTTGACCGGTCGTATTTCTTCTTCTGTGAAGTGTCTGTTCAGTTCCTTTGCCTAACCCTAACCCTAATCCTAACCCTAACCCTAACCCTTTTAAGTCCTTTTATTGATTGGGTTATTTGGTTTTTTGGTGTTAATTTTTTGGGTTCTTCATATATCCTGGATGTCGATGCTCTATCTGAGGTGTGTGTGGTAAACATCTTTTTCATTCTGTAAGCTGTCTTTTCACATTCTTTTTTTTTTTTTAATGAGTAACCAAGTTGTTACATTTATTTAATAGGTGGATTTTCATATCTATTTTTATTTTAAAATTAATTAATTAATTAGTTCTAATTAGGTATATAATATTTATTTTTTATTTTTCGGCAGACACAACATCTTTGTTGGTATGTGGTGCTGAGGATCGAACCCGGGCCGCACTCATGCCAGATGAGCTCACTACCGCTTGAGCCACATCCCCAGCCCTCTAATTAGGTATATATGACAGCAGAATGCATTTTGATTCATCGTGCCCAATTGCAGCACAACGTTTCATTTCTCTGATTGTACGTGATGGAGGGTCACACCACATGTGCAGTCATCCATGTACCTAGGGTAATGATGTCCCCCTCATTCCACCATCTTTCCTGCCCCCATGCATCTCCCCATCCCCCCTTGCCCCACCACAGTTCCTCCATTTTCCCATGCCCTCCCGCTTAGGGATCAGCACCCACTTCTCAGAGAGAACATTGGCCTTTGGATTTTTGGAATTGTTTTGCTTCGCTTACCATGATATTCTCCAACTTCCTGGGATAGAGGTTTCTTTGGAGACAGGAGCACCCACTTTGAAAGTGTCACCAAAGTCATTTGGGCGTTTGGAGGACAAGGCCGTCTCTCACTTTCTGCCCTCACTGGGCACACCAGGCCCCCCCAAAGTCTCAGGTCTTTACCCCACACTTTTCTCCTCCTTTTCCCTCTGCTTGGAGACTCTCCTGCTTCTGCTCCTATTTTCTTTGATCTTGGGGATGGAGCCCAGGGACTTGAACTTGCTGGTCCAGCACTCTACCACCCAGCTACACCCCCGCCCTGCTCCTCTTGTAAAGCTCAGCTCTGAAGCTTTTTCTGAGATGTTTTCTGAGCCTCCCCACATTTACGAACTCGGTTCATTCTCCTCCTGTGTTTGGTAACTCCCACTTCACATTGCTCTTTTACTATTTAACTTATTTGCATCTCCCACTGGCCCTGTGCACTTTGAAGGTAAGGATTATGGGTTATTCAGGCCTATAGTCCCCAAATTTACCCAATGGTAGGTGCTTTACAAATGTCGTAGAGCTGCATTGAATTGAATATGTGTGGAGTGTGCATTTGTTCAAAAAGATTGTATTTCTGTTCTGCTAATTTCATTTTGGTGAAAGTTTACTTTCAATTTAAATAATCAAAATATATAAGTTATTTTGTTTTTTGTTTTGGGTACTAGGAATTGAACCCAGAGGTGCTTTGCCACTGAACTACATCCACAGCCCTTTATTTTGAGTCAGTCTTCATAAATTGCTGAGGTTGGCCTCAAACTTGCCGTTCTCCTGCCTTAGCCTCCGGAATTGCTGGGATTACAGGCCTGTGCCATGCCTGACTTGGGTAAGTATTCTTGAGTGAATCAAAAATAACTCAATAGATTTCTAGTGTTGACACTTTCAAAACTGGAAATCTAAAAGATTTTCTCCTTTTATTTGTGTCTGAGTAAGAGAAAGAACAAGGGAGGGGAAATGCTTTTTAACTTTTTATGTTATGGAAAAAGGGAACTGAAGGAGAAACAGGAGATGAGATGACTTTCAGGTCTGCTTTCTGGTTGTGACCAAAAAAAGTGTTTAAACTTCAGGGAGGCTAATTTATTTACAAGAGCCTTTTGACCTTGGGCTTCATAGCTCAGCAGCCTCACCTGTCTGGGCTCCAGGTGAGAATGCTGAGTTAGGTATCAAGGCAGAAATGAGTTACTAAAAATCATAGGAGGTTAATATTAACTTCCTTCTCTTTCATGAATAAACCATGAGATTTGGAATTCATAGCTGAAACCAGCTGGTGAGGTGGTGCACACCTGTAGTCCCAGCTACTTGAGAGGCTGAACCAGGAGGATTGCTGGAGTCCAGGAGTTCAACAGCACAGAGAGACCCCCATCTCCAAAGAAAAGAAAAGAAACACATGGATGAAACTTATAGGACAGTGTGACACTTTGGGGGGGGGGTTGTTGATTTTGGTGTTGGGGACTAAACCTGGGGGACTTGTACATGCTAGACAAGTGCTCTACCACCGAGCCACAACCCCAGCCCTGACACACTCTTCGTGCACAGGACTAGATGGTGGATATTTTGGGCTTTGTGAAACATCCAGTATCTGAAGCAACTACTGGACGGCCACGGTGACGTAATCAGCCAGAGACACCATGCAAACCAGCAGACATGGCTGTGTTTCAGTAAAACCTTATTCACAAAGACATTCGGTCCTGAATTTGACCTGCTGGCTGTCAGTTGCTAACCCTGGACCACAAGCTCTGCCTTCAGGTCTAAACATCCCCATTCTCTTAAACACGTCTTGGGTTGGGCTACTGTAACAAAACTCCATAACCGCGTGACTTCAACAAGTACGGATTCTTCACAGTTCTAGAAGCCGGGAAACCCAAGATTGAGGTGGCGGCAGGTCTGGGGGAGGGGGAGGGTCTACCTCCCGCTTTGCAGCCGGGCTTCTCTTTGCTATGTCCTCACTGGTGGAGAGGGCAGAGAAGGCAGTGTTCGTGTCTCCTCTTACAAGGACACGGACCTCTCACGAAGGCTCCACCCTCACCACCTAATAACTTCCAAAGGCCCATTTCTTGACATCCCTGCGGTGGAGGGTAGGCTTCCGTGTGTGGGTTTTGGGGGAATACAAACAGTCGGTTGACAATGCACATCATGCACATGCAGAAGGAAGAAACGTCCACTAAAGATTAACATGACTTTGGGGTTATTTATGGAGATCAAATTATGAGTGAAAAAATCCAACCCTCTCGGGGATGGGAAGAGGTCCGATTTCTTTGTCTGGATGGCCGTTTCAGGCCCCAAGGGATGGTTCACCTCTGCCTGGCACGGTCACCTCCCTGTCCTCCCTCCACCTCAGTGGCCTCTCTCCTCCCCATGCTCTTCTTTACCAGGTCACCCACTCTCTCCCAGCTCCACTGGGTCATGAGTGCAGTCCCAGTATCGTGTGGATTTACTTTCTTGTCAGGCAGGCCACAGGACTAGACAGAACCACGGGCCAGCTGAGAAAGCCCCAAATCATCAACTAGAAATGATAACATTTTAGGAAATGTAGGAAAATAAATTTGCTTCTTTTATTACCCAGAGAGATGTCAAGGGATTATCATTAAAGTATCTTTCACTGAAGAATTATAATCACAATGTTTAAAATCTTAGTTTCTAAGAACATATTTAAGACTAAGCCTATTACTGAGCTTACTCATGTTTAAAACCCCAGTGAGTTACAGCAGGTGGCTTTGGGAACTGCAGAGTGGACCTCATTCCTCTCCAGGGGTCTACATGTTCCAGGAGCAAGTACAGATTCATTACTAGGAGTCTCAAGTAAACAGAGCCTTGGTCACAGGCTAGGTGGTGCCACTGTAAGGAAAAAGCCCCGGGAGAGTAAGCTTGTAAGAGCTTCTACCCAGTCTACACGATCATAATCAGGTAGCAAAGGGGTCTGCCCATGATGCCCACTGTGGACCCTGGTTGGCAGAGCTGCCACCATTTCAAACAGTATCTCACTGCAGCAGAGAACGCTTCACTAGAATTGAATGCTCCAGTCATTTCTGTCCACAGTGAAAGGCCAGAGACTGTCCAGGACCATAGAGGGGAAGTGCCTCCCTACTGGGCATCCAGGAGGAAACGCAGGGAGAGCAGCTCTCAGCGCTATCAGACACAGCACCCTGGACCTGCCTATTTCTCCACCTTCCTTTTCCTTCTGTGACCAGAGCAGTTCATAGTACAGGATTAGGAACGTGCACTTTGAGCCTTTTGAGTGTGTGTGCATGTGCACACGTGTGTTTGTAGAAAGTGGGAGAAATTCCCTAGAAAGAGAGGGTTAAAAAAAAAAAGTTGGTTTTTAAATGAAGCCATTACCCTAAACATTGAATTACTTGAATTTCTGGGCTGATCATGCCAAAGGAACTAGTAGGGCCTTCGCTAGTCCACACTCTACTTTCCGTTCGAGGGATGCAGCCCTGCTTTATAAGCAAAGCTTGATGAAGGGAGCTTAGCTGCCTTGCAGCCTCTACCTACTCCTTGGTCAGTGAAAACTCTGCACACCCCGATATGGAGGGTGACCCACTAATCTGGTTGAAAGTCCCATAACCTGAGAATATCCTGAGTCCTGAGTAAACAGAAATGGATGGTCATCCTATCTACTTCTAAGAAGAGTTTCTACCCAGTCTATCTACCCTATCTACATGGTGGGCCTGGGTACCAGTGGTGGCTCTTTATACGCAGGCCTAGCACGTCTATTCTGCTAGGTTACCCATTTATTTGGGTATAGCTAGTGTGTTGGTCAGCTTTTCATCCCTAGGACACAAATGACTAACACAAACAGCTGAATGGAAAGATCTCTTTTGGCTCATGGTTTCAGAGGTGTCAGTCCATGGTTGTCTGTCCATTGCCTTGGGGACATCATGGTGGAAGGGTATAGCAGAGGAAAGCTGCTCAGTCACGACAGTCAGGAAGCAGAGAAAGGGAAGGGGCTAGGGACAAGGTAAATTCTTCCAGGGCACACCTCTGGTGACTTCTTCCAACTAGGCTTCACCGTCCCCTAATTCCATTAGCTGGGGACCAATGGGTTAGTCCACTGAGAAGCTCAGAGTCCTCCTGATCCAAAGCCCCACCTCTGAACACTGCTGCACTGGGGACCACAAGCCTTGGGGGGACACTCCAAGTCCAAACCATAACAGCCAGCATAATGGGAAGACCAGGAGGACCACTCAGAATTGAGTTCAAGCCCCGGGTCTACTGACTACTGTCGAGTCCTCAGGCAGGGGCTGGGGGTGGCTCTGTGGTGGAGCACTTGCCCAGATCTCAGCAAGCTCCTGCTCTTCTGGGACTTTCTTCTGTCCTCCATGAACTGGAAGAAGATAATGCCCACCTTCTTGGGTTGTTGTGAGGCTCTGTTAAAGAGCCAGGGTCTGTCAAGGATCCGGCAGGGCCGGGCAGCCTTGCAGGAAGAGACAGCAGGTTGGAGGCAATCACTTGGTGGAAGGAAGCGGCAATCCCAGGACAGTGATCCTGCCAGCCAGGAGGCTTGTCCAGTGTGCCCAGTATCAATCAGTAATCCCTCTGAGCAGCAGACTTCAGCTCCATTTAACAAGTTAGCAAGCTACAAGTTAAAGAGCCAGGAGACCCTTTTAATATTTAACCTGAGCTTGAACTAGAGACCTTTATTCCTTTGAGCTGCTTAATTGACTAGTCAAGTCTCAGATTACTAATGGGGAGTAGGAATTTAAACCTCTGGAGCTCTCTGAGGCCATGGCTGCTCGTGTGCAGATATAACCTTCCCAACAGGGCAACTTTCACACTGAAGAAGCTGCCACTCATGGTGGGGGTGTCTGAGCTTCAAGTGGGTCGTTTAAAGTTTGTTGCTCATTCTCTGTAGCCAGCAGCACTGCAATGGCTAACTTCTGTGATTAATATTCCATGTGAATGGCCAAGTTTACACAGGCCTGTTTTCCCTCTCCACCACCCCCCCCACCTCCCCCCACACAATTTCCTCAGGATGATCACCCTAACACGTCCAGAGAGACCTCCAAATCTCCTGCTCCAAAGTAGGGATCCCTCCCAGGGAAGGTGAGTCAGGTTGGGAGATCTCGTTACGCAGCCAAGGGAGCCTGCATCAGGGAGGCCAGCAACTGCAGATACTGTCCTGGATGGGAACAGTCCTAGTCCTGTCCAGAGATCTGTCATCGCCACATCCACAGCACAGAAGAAGGGACAGTGGTAGCAGCCTCCTAGCTCGTGGCGAACCTTGAACCTCACATAGGCTAGCTGCCTGCCTGCAGGACCCAAACCTGCCCATAAGTAAGTCCCAGCTCCCATCTGAATCCTACCCTAGAGAAACCCAGCAGAAGAGCCTTATGTAGGGGTCAGGGGTTTAGCTCTTGCCTAGCATTTGCAAGGTCCTAGGTTTTGTCCTGGGCCTGAGAGAGAGAGAGAGAGAGAGAGAGAGAGAGAGAGAGAAAATATGAATCAGTCATATGTACATCAACAAAGTAAAATCAAATCACATAGGCCACCTGGCTCTTTTTCTGTAAACATGAATGGGGTGGGTGGGGGAAGGGACATTCTTGTTCCATGTAAAGACCTTCCTGTCTGGCCCCTTCCTCTGTCCCCACTTCCTCTCTGCCTCCTGACATATACTGTAAGCTGCAATTTCTCTGCATGTGTTCTTTGGCAATGAACTACTCTCAGTTCTTCATGGTCCAGAAATATGGTGGGATCGCTCATTATGATTGCCTTTGCCCCTCACATGTCTTCCTCTCCCCATTTATTTATTTATTTATATTTATTTATTGGTATTGGATAGTGAACCCAGGGGCACTTAAGCACTGAGCAACATCCCCATCTGCATTTTGTATTTTATTTAGAGGCCGAGTCTCACTGAGTCGCTTAAGGCCTTGCTAAGTTGCTAAGGCTGGTTCTGAACTCTCAATCCTTCTGTCTCAGCCTCCCAAGCTGCTGGGATTACAGGCGTGAGCCCCTTTTACTTTTGTCTGAATTTCACCCAGGTCCCAAGTAACAAGAGAAGTAAACTCTGCACCAGATCTGATGTTTTGAACCAGAAGCCCAAAGATGTCTAAGTAATATGAATTAGTGGAGTAATGGAAACTGCATAAGTTCTAGTTTCTCTCTTTCATTTAAAAGGAGTAGAGTCACCCTTTTTGACTGTGTATGGGCAGAACTGTTTACAAGTGGGCCAAATCAACCAGACTCTACACCTGCCAACTCTGAGGACTTATCTTATTTCCGAGTAAATATTGCAAAGGAGTTCTGCAACTCATTAATTGCCTTTAATGAATAGTGTTCACTCTCCCTTACCTTTTTTCCCTTCCAGTGGTGAAACCAAATGCAAAACCTTGGACACTATGGAAAGACAAGAGCAATTACGTGGGATACTGTTGCTTAACGGCATTAGTACTAAGTAATAGCACTGGGGTTATCTCAACTTACTTATTAAGCATTTAAGCAAAAGCATGGCTTTCTTGTTTCAAATACTGTCTCTTTGTCAGCCGAATGTAAACACTAATGCTCTTTTTGATGTTGGGGGACTGAACCAGGGGCCTCGCATATGTTCTATACCACTGAGCTACATCCCCAGCCCATATATACTATCTTTCTGCATATTCATAATAACCAGCCCCTACACATCTCTCCTCTGACACGGCTTATGATGTGTCATGAGTGGTGGAACACAGGTAGAGGTTCTGAGCAAGGTGAGTAGATCTGAGGGTCCTGAAAGAAGAGCCCTTTTGAAAGGTGGTGGGTTTGGCTACCTATTACAAGGAATCCTGGTCCACGGGCTGCGATAAGGAAGAAACCCGCTTCCATCCAGGTTGGCCCGTTCAGGGACATGTCTCCTACTGCAAGTATCATCAACTGCAATTTTCTTCCAATGTTTCATTTGTTCATTGGAAGGAATATCTAGTCTGGATGTATAACTTAGAGGTAGAGATAGACTTCCTGCTTAGCATGAATGAGGCCCTGGGTTCCATTCTCAGCACTCAAAAGAAAAAGTTTTCATCTTGCAAGAGTTAAGCAGGCTTCATCTTCCACCCACCATCACCAGTAACTGCTACTCAATCACTGTGTAAAGGAAACCTTTCACTATCAAGTCAGGATCTTTCCCTGGTATAAGGGATTAGACCTCATCTGCCATTCTCCAATAGTCTTTGAACTTTTCTAACTCTCTGGGACAAAGATTTTTGTTTATCTCTACAGATGATCTTAGAGGCATTAGTCATGTGGGAAAAGCTTAGGTTGTTTGCTTATTATGGGATGTTGTAATAAAAACCAATCTGGATTTTTAGCCTATTTGACAGAAGCCAGGTCTATAAATGTAACTGATTTTAAATGTACTCTCAAGAGTGGAAAGAGCACAGGCTTTGGCACTGTTCCCACTGAAGTAGACCTAACCAGACAAGTCTAGGGAAACCAGCCTAGAATCAAAAGAGGCTTGAAAAAAATCAGTTGCCCTGGGAGGTGAACACAGGGGGCTGTGGATATATTTAAACTACGAATCACATGACTAGGCTCTATTTAGGCAGAAGTAAAACATGTTTTCCTTTAAATGATTAAACTTAGTTGAACTTAATTCAAGAAAAATTTCTTTCCCTCTGAATTATTTTTTTCCAGGCTTAAAGAGTTTCAAGATGAGATTTATTTTCTTAAAGAGAAAACTTGTATCAATAGCTTCCAAACTAGACACATCTGTGGACTTGGAACACCCAAATGATATCAAATAATGTATTTGGCCCTGTCCCCTACATCTGGATGGTTAAGAAAGCATATTTTTTAAAAATCAAGAACACTTTCTTGTTCTCTTGATAATAAAAACAAATGGACATGGATTTGAGTCTCATGTTCATTCCATTTTCTTGAGCACAGTGTCTGCTCCTGAAATGATAAAATAGGAAAGTTTCATTCTATGGTTAGAAAACTGTAGCCAAAATTCCATTTTCACAGTCGTTCTGCAAGCCAGCCTGGATTTGGGTTAATGTTAAGCAAGATGTGAGAACTAAACCCAGGACATTTGAATTGCCCTGTCTTGGAAAAGTTGGGGTTTAAGGGGAAGTGGGAACAGAAGGAGATAAGCACCACCAAGTAAAATATAGGAACAACCAACGGTAAAGATGGCTGGTATTTCCTTTGCGTATGTAGGGGGGTGGGGGTGAGGGCTGCTTTTTCTGTCTCGTTTAAAATTTTTTTCTCTCCCCAAAGTGATTAATATGTGGGGAGTTTAGATCAGACTCGGCATTCAGGAGCCGAGGGTCCTTAGGGTCACTCTCTTTCCCGCTGTCTTCTTAGGTCTGTCTGGGCGGCCAGCGCGAGGCCTTGAGAATTCATCATTTTACTCACTCCTCTGAGATATTTCCACCTCCCCGCCCCGCTCCCCAATTTAAGGTGTGAGGAATCTGAGACTCCAAGGGGTGAGGTAACTCCCCCCTCCTCTAAGCTGCAGCAGGGCGGGGTCAAGTCACCTCCACGCTCCACCAGCACCTGGCGCAGGCCTGTTGGTGTGCTCCGACGGACCAGCGAACCCAGTCGGGTCGCCCCGAAGGCTGTGGAGCTCCGAGTGTTTTCAGTTCTTCTAGGAGGAGGACCCCGACAACCGGAGCGCGCGTGCGGGAGGGCCAGCCCGCGGGTGGACCCGCCGGCAGGGGGCTGGGCGCCAGGCGAAGGGAGGGGAGGGGAGGGTGGGGGATGGAGGAGGCCTGGCAGGCCCAGGGCGCGCCTGCAGCCGCCACCCTGCCCCAGAGACGGCATCGCACCTTGTGCAGTGTCCTCGCCCCCCACCCCAGAGTCCGCACTCCCCACCTCGGGGTCCTCGCTCTCCTGGTGTCCTCGCCCCACACCCCAATGTCTGCATTTCCCACCTCAGTGTCTGCCCCCAGTTTCCCCGTCCTTCTTCCACATCTACCCCCCAGTGTCCTCGCCCCCCACCTATGCCCACCCCCGGGTATCCTAGTCACCCTCCAGTGTACTTGCCCCATTCCAATGTCCCTGCCNGCGACGGCGACGGCGGCCGAGGCCCCGGGGGCAGGCGCGACGGCGGCGCAGGAGGCGGCCGGCCACGACCCCGGCCCCGCGGCGACCCCCCGACGGCCGGGAGGAGACCCTGCGCCTGCTGGACCAGCTGCTGGCCGAGTCGGCGGCCTGGGGCCCGCAGGAGCCCGTCCCGCGCGGCGCGGCCCGGCCCCGACCCGCCGCGGGCGCCCGCAGCGCGGTGAGTGTGGGAGCCGGCCGCACCGGTGCACCGGCCTGGCCCGCCGTCCCCTGCCCGGCCCGCCGTCCCCTGCCCGCAGGCCTCGGCGCCTGCCCCGCCCTCCCAATGTGCCTCCCCGCACCGGGGCCTCCTTCGCCGCGTCCCTGGCAGCCTCCCTCGCTCGCGCGACGCCTCTGCCCGCCTGCTCACCCGCGCGTCCCCACCGAGTCCCCACTGGGGCTCTCGGTCTTTCCCTAACACTCTGCTCCTCTCTGGGTGCGGGTCTGGCTCCAGTTTGGGGAGGTCTTGCTGGGAGCAGTCTTACGGATAGACAGACATCCCTTGGCCCAGACCCTCCCCGGCTTTCCTCGCTGGAGCGCACTTGCTTTCCCTCTGGGGCTGGAGTGCCCGCCCTCAAAACGCAGGGTCCTTGCAGCCCAGGTGGGAACTGGCCAGCAGTCTGGCCTTTCCTCAAGGGATCCACCCTGGCCATCTGTGGGAGGAGGTGCTAAGTGGTGGACAGTCGGCCAAACAGTGCTTCAAAACCGCTCTTCCGAGTCCATCGCATCCGGATCTTTGCCTTGCTGGTCAGTCAATTCCCATATTACTGGCTATTTTTAAGATGCTGTGGAATCTCTTTTTAGCTTCCTTATTCTCCCTTCCAGAACACTTGTAATAACAGCCCTGCTGTTCTAGAAAAACAATACCGACCAGCGCTCTGGCTTGGCAGTCTTTGCTCCAGCAGAGCTGATGAGCGGGATCCTAGCTGCAGCTCCCGGCTGGAGAAGGACGCAAAGCAGCCCCCTCCTCCCTGGAGCCCCCAGGTCTGGCTTGACAACTGCCACCCAGGTCCAGGAAGGCCTCCCTGGGCGGCTTCAGGCAGGGGAATCCTGAAAAGGCCTCAGGGAGGTTGGGAGAGGGACAATCCAGTGACACAGGCCTTTGGTGCTCAGATCCCCTGCCACCCTGCTAAAGGCTTTTAAAAAGGAAAAGTGAGCTTCAGAGAATAGGACTGAATTATATAACAAGATTCCTTTCAGACTGCATCAGCATTCAGTTATATAACACTAAAAAACCCAACAGTTGAGAGATCTGGGAAAGATTCTGACATAGCAAGGAAGTAATTTTTTCACTGTTTATTTTCAAATGCTTGGGAAGCTTCAGAAGTGAAAATGAGGGAGAAAACTGCAAGAATGAATTTTCCCTCTGAGTATCTAGTGCCTGCTCACTCCGTCAGGTACTCCCAGGAACTCCTTGGGCACCTACCAGGTAGGGCCTTGCTCAGGGTGCCAGAGATGAAGACAGGTGCACTCCCCACTGGTCCTAAAGAGGTCTGAAGTCCCAAGGGAGAAAGATCTCCAGATAAAAAGAAGGAATGCAGTGTGGCCAGTGATCTGTATGATGAGTCCACACCAGGGAACAACGACGCCTTCCGAAAGGTCCAGTTGAACCGAAGGTCTGTGGACATTTTCAGGGTGAGCAAAAGAAAAATAAATTTCTGGGAGGAGATGTGTGCACAAGTGGTGGTGGCCAGCATGTCGTGTGGGGTGTAAGGTAAAAAGGTCTTCTGCGTGTACGCCACGCCCCAGGCATGTCGTGCTAAGGGCATCCTGTCAGGGGCTTTGAACTTTACCATGAAATTTGTAGGTGTCTTTTTTTTTTTCAGTGCTAGGGACCCAACCTAGGGACACTGTATCACTGAGCTACATCCCGGCCCTTTTTATTTTTTCTTTTGAGACAGTCTTGCTAAGTTGCTGAGGCTGTCCTCAAACTTGTGATTTTCCTGCCTCAGCCCCTGAATACCTGGGACTACAGGTGCATGCCACCATGTCCAGAAATTTGAAGGGTAAGGGGGTGACATTTTGTGTTGTAGGAAGATGCCACCAGTAGTGTGAGGGGGATGAACTGGAGAGAGGAAGGCAGGAGTGCCACCAGCAAGGGGAACTACTCCAGTCTCCAGGTGACAAAGTCCTGGACCCAAGCAATAGCAGTGAGAGGCTTGGGATAGAGTCAGGTGGTGGTGATGGCACCCAGTGGGTGCCTTATTGGTATCCCATAGACCATGAATGTTTCTTGAATAAATGAATGAATGAATCCTAGACTCCTCCATTATCAGGGCTGTAAGGGAACCCTTGAGCCCAGTTCACTATTTTCAGATCCAGAGAATCCTCGAAACGCAGTGGCTCCAGGTACAGCTGCACACTGGCAGGCTGGGTTCACACCTCTATGCTCTGTAGATGGCATCCTTGGATTGGTCGTCTCAGCAGCCGCACAGTTGACAAGACTCTGGGTTACTAAAACACCACTGAGCCGGGAGAGAATTGGGAGATTGATGAGAAGGGGTTTGAAACCCCTCAGAGAAGCTGGTCTTTCTTCAGAGCATTTGAAAGAATGACCCAGAGAACAGAGAAAAGGCTTGCTTGACTGTGGGCCTAAATAGCAATGTTAGTTTTTGCAGGAAGGCGGGAAGAAAGCCTTTAAGTTCCTAAGTTCTGACATTTAGAAGGGCAGAGGTGTTCTCCATCAGAAAACATCAGAACTAAGTGGTAATTCACCTCTTAAACACCCACTTCTACTAATTGTAATCTCTGTTGACTACAATGTTGTAAAATCTGATTATGTGTATCCCTCAATCATTCTGAATATCATATGTATTTTAATGAACACTTGGGTCTCAGAGGTGTATTAACTCTTTCCACCTTCATTCCATATTTTAAATATATTTTTATTCTTAATTAGTGTATAGTAATCATACATATTTATAGGGTATGGTGTGATATTTCAGTACATGTGTAGAGTATATAATAGATCAAGGTAATCAGCATATCTACCACAACAGATAAATATCTCTTAATTGTGTTGGGGGACATTTAAAATCCTTTCTACTAGCTGTTTTGAAGTATACAGTTAATTGTTTAGTTTTTATTCTGCTGTGCTGTAGAACATTGGAAGTTATTCCTCCTGATGTGCACGCCTATAATCCCAGAGGCTCTGGAGTCTGAGGCAGGAGGATGGCAAGTTCAAAGCCAGCCTCAAGAAAAGCGAGGTACTAAGCAACTCAGCAAGACCCTGTCTCTCAATAAAATAAAAAATAGGGCTAGAATGTGGCTCAGTGATCAAGTGCCCTGAGTTCAATCCCCAGTACCTGCTCCCCCCAGAAAAAAGTTATTCCTCCTATCTAGCTGCACCCCTGTGCCCACTAACCATCCTCTCCCCATCCCTCCTCCATCCACCATAATTGTTATCCATTTCTACAAATGAGAAAGAGGAAACAGAGGCACAGAGCAATTATGTAACTTGACAAAAGCCTCCAGTTATGGAAGAGCAGAGACTAGAACCCAGTCATTCCCACACCCATTTCCTGCCCAGACGGCTGTGGCACCTGGGACTTCTGCTTGGTGTTGACTTTCTGCCCTTCCTTCCGCCGGCCTCTGTAGCTGTCGCTCCTGGCTGTGGTCAGCCACCCCACCACCCACCTTTCTCTGTATCCTCCAGCTCTCCCTCGCCAGACCCCGCCTCTCTGAGCTGCTGCAGTTGGGGAAGGAGAAGCAATGTCAGGGCCCAGTGGGTTTCATAGAAGGACAAGCTTCTGATTTAAGGCCTGGCTAGGTTCCTCCATGGCCTGGACAGTCGTGGCTGCAGTCACCACCTTCATGGCAATTATCTTAGCTGGGCAGGTGATCTCTTCTTATGGCTTACATCCTAGTTCCTGGTGGCCTTCTGATATACTAGTTGCTGGATATGAATGAAATATTGTCACGATGTATCTAAAACTGGGAATTTTAACAAATAATTTTTAGAAGTAAATCAATAATTTTAAAAACTGAGACTTGGGGTATACTAAGTGGTAGAATGCTTGCCTACCATAAGCACAAGGCCCTGGGTTTGAGCCCCCAGCACTGCAAAAAATAAAAAAAAAACTCTCCAAACATGGAGATTTTCAGCCTCATGAATTGAGATAAGTTACCCATTATGTTGGGTAGAAGTCTCTGTCCATTAAACTCTTCTTTATAGATGAACCATACATTGATAATAAGATACTAGGTCAGAGGATATTCTCTCTGTTTGTAAGCCTAGGAAGAGTTATGAACAGATTTGATGTAACACACACACGTAAAGCTCTCCATTGGGGTCACACTACAAATCTCCATGACCAGGAAATTTAGGATCTCATCAGAAGATACAGGATTAACAGTCCTTGGCCACAGGAAAACCTGTGACAGTCTGTGCATCCAGGTTTATGTTGGGGACATTTAAAATTCTTTCTACTAGCTATTTTGAAGTATACAGTTAATTGTTTAGTTTTTATTCTGCTGTGTTCATTAAAATATAACACATGAGACAGTTTAACAAATAGCCAGAACATCCCTGTTGTCCAGTCTAGTTCCATAAATTCTGGTATTGATGTGGATCAGCTAGAGAAAACATTTCCCTGGGTGTAGCTTTAAGTGTTAGTGCCTGCTCGCTGGAGAGATGCTCCCCAAATAATTTAGCTTTCTTGCAAATACTGTGTGTACTGAAAGGAGAGAGAAAAAGAAATGTGTTAGGCTCATACTTTGTGTTAAGGTCTGTATTCAGTGTATAAAAATTCATCATCTCATTTCCTTTATCTGTAACAGCCTTTTGAAATAGATATCACTTTCTCCCTTTTACAGATGAAGCCATTTTGGCCCAGAGAGATTAGAAACTCTTCCAAAGTCACGCAGCCAATATACAGGGAGTCTGAGTTTAAACCTGTCTGCCAGGCTTCAGTCTGTTAGATGAATATTCTCCACCCAAAATGTTCATGTCTTTTCCATTTTTCTCCAGATGTTTAAGAGGAAAAGCAGATCTAACACTTTGAATGATTCTACTTATAACAATGATGCTAATGGCTTCCTGTTGTTTCAGAGTGTATCGTTTTAAAAATCCATCAATCCCTAGTATTTTTTAATTCTGTCACTTTTATTCCAGCAAGACTTTATTTATCAAGAAACTCTTGCTCTCATCCTATCCCTCAAATGTCAGTTTCAGCAGCTTACTCATTCACGTGTGTATGCTTTGGGATCGTACCATTTCTACTAAAAGTTGTGAAGATTCATAATTGTTCATTTAGCACACTGTGTCTCTAGGTGTCATTCATTTACTTGGGAACTTTCATGAGACTGGGTAGCTGGTTGTGTGTGTGTGTGTGTGCGGGGGCAAAGGCAGAAGAATAAAAGAGCACCACGAGGTGACACACGCCTGTAACCCCAGCTCCTCTGGAGGCTGAGACAGGAGGATCGAGAGTTCAAAGCTAGCCTCAGCAATGGTGAGGCACTAAGCAACTCAGTGAGACCCTGGCTCTAAATAAAATAAAAAATAGGCTAGGGATGTGGCTCAGTGGTCGAGTGATCCTGGGTTCAATCCCCAGTACCAAAAAAAAAAAAAAAAAAAAGATGGAGGAGGGAGGGAGGGAGAGAGAGACACAAAGAGAGAGAGAGAGAGGGAGGGAGGTGTGGAGAAGTATCCTCCAGTGGTCACTATTCCTTAAGGATGTTCCAAGAGACAGCACTTTATATATGTCATCTTGCTGAACAGAGCTGGTATTCCCTCCCCAACTCTGTCTCACAAGAGGGACTGGGGCCCAGGGAGGCTGTGAACTTGGCCATGGTGTGCAGTATAGGAGCCGCTTAAGTCTTTCTGGCTGTGAACCTCCCTCAGTGCTGAGTGCTGGGATACCGATGAGGCATATTTTCCCCCAAGAGGGACTGCACCCTTCTGGGTTTTTTAAAACACTAGAAATGTTGCCTGGAGGTGGGACAGGCACAGATCACCTCCGAGTGCAGGATGCAGCTGCAGTAGGACTGGAGGGCTTCTCTGCAGGCTCAGGAGTGCCTCTCCTGCTGCATCGCCTTGGTGGAGTCTACTGAGGACTGTTGCAAGAGAGGCGGGACAGTGCTGGAGTCAGCGTGCCTGGGGAGGTACCGCCCAGGATTTGCAGCAAAGGAGCTTTGGGTCCCTGTAGGGGATCAGATGCCCCTGACTCTGATGAGAAAGGTCAGAACTGTGGTTTGGACAGAACAGAGGTTCTATGACTCCTAAATGCCATGAGCTCATTACCCAGGAAGGAAGGTGCCCAGCCTGAGGCCACCAAAGCAATTTCCCATTGAACTCTGCCTCCCAGGTAGAGTACCCAGGACCTGGTTGGTTCTCCACCTGGTAATCATTTGAGCGGACGACAGCCCAGGGGGCCTGAGAGAATATTCAGTCCCAACAGGGTGGTGGTTCAAGTTCCCAGGCAGCAGTAGGGCTCAAACCAGGAACAAGGATGTGGCATCTGTCACCACACCCACACTGGCTAGGCCAGTGGGAGGATGCCTGGGGTCTGGAGATCAGGTGACCGCAGTCCCTCCCCTGACAGCACGGACAAGCCTCTAGAAGTCTAGTGAGGTCCTCCTAGACGTCGTTGGGGGGTGGGGGGAGCGGGGACATTTTGTGCGGCGGCGTGTGGACGCGCTTTACACGGCGCCAAGGCGTCCAGCACGGCGAGGCGGAGCTGTTTTCTTCCAGCCCCACGCTCCTGGCCTCTCTAGTGGCTTTGGAAACCCCTCCCCGAAGGCAAGGCCCTCACCAGTGGACCCGAGCCATTTCCCTCCAGGGCCATTTCTCCGGAGCCTCTTGGAGCAAGCCTGCTCAGCGCTCCACGCACAGCCAACCTGCGCGCCCCCTCTGCCCCCGCGAAGCCCCCGCAGCTTCGCGCAAGGAGCTAACCGACCGCGGCGCCGGGAGAACAGCGCCCCCTGGTGCCGGGCACGGAGCCCAGCGGGCAAGAGCGCGAATGGTGGCAACTGGGAGATGGGGTACCAGGAAGTCCGTGGTACCCCTCCTCTCTACTGTACGTTGAAAAAATAAAGATAAAAACCCAAATCATGGCTTCAAAGAAAGATGATTTTTAAGGAAGGTGGAAACACATCCATACGATGGGATGGAAGGGAATGGACTGCTCTTGACAGGCTGGCCGCATGCTGGACCTCACCATCACTACGCGGGGTGAAAGCCAGCTACACCGATGCAGGAGGCAGGGTTCCCTTACCTGGATGTGTGCAAAGTGGACACCAGTCTCTAGTGGCCAAGCAGATCAGGGGTCGCCTGGGGTGGGGGACAGGGAAGGAAGGAAGCACTGAAGAGGAGTGCAGGGAAAATTGGAGGGCCATGAGGTTGCTTAGCTCCTTGGATGTGTGGGCAGTTTGGTGGATGTATATTGGAGCTCACGTCAAAACTTACCTACCAGCCTGTATTCTTCAATCATCGCAGTTTGTGCTTGTCAATTACACAATGTGATCATATATACCTACAAAGCTGTTCCAAGTTAGCTGGGCACTGTGTCACTCTGTAGTCCCAGCAACTCCGAGATTGAGGCAGGAGGGTGGCAAATTTGAGGACAGCCTTAGCCACTTAGACTCTCTTTCAAAATAAGATTAAAAGGACTAGGGATGTAGCTCACTGGTAGAGAGCACTCCTGGGTTCAATTCCCATTACTGCAAATAATAATAATAATTAAGATGAGACTTTTCAATAGAGGAAGCAGGATATAATATGTTTTGGTAAATAAAATATGCAGGGGATATCCTAAAAGGCAACTTCTAAAACTTTATTTTCACAAAACAAAACTCTACTTGTAAGACTCAAGAAGACCTTCGGAGATCATTATATTCAGTTCCTTCTCACATGTGCTGCTGCTTGTTCAGCTGTGGTTTGGTTTCTCCAAAGCCTCCCTAGGAGGGGTGACATGCATTTCCCTGCCCACAAGGCGAAGGCTCCCAAGCACACTCTGAGCTCAGCCCAGTTCCCACAGCCCAGCCCAGCCCAGCATCAGCCCCATCCAGGTGTGTATCTGACCCAGAGGGCACTGGCAGCCAGCTGGCTGATGGCAGGTGTCTGTGTCTGCTCTGGGCCTGGGGCTGTGTCCTCCGGTCCCCCTTGTTTCAGCAAGCTCTGAGTTCTGGGAGGGAGAAAATGCATGTCCCATCTGAGAAAGTCAAGTTCAAGGCTTAAACAAACTGGTTGAAAGGGCCACATATCAAATGGCAGATGAAGAGAAACTCTGGTGAAAATGGTACGGATGCAACCAGGCTGTGATCAGAAAAACCGCAAAAGAGAGAGTGTGACTTTCATGTGCAGCCAGCTCCAGGGCTGCAGTTCTCATATATGATGGATTCCACTGCTGTGGCTTCCTGGAGAGGCTGTGGTGACTTCCCATTAGCAGTGTCCAGAACGTCTTATGGCGCTGAGAAAAGGAGAGACCAGCCAGGGCCAGATGGTGATGCCTACGCAACTCCAAATCCTGGGCTCTTTCACTCAATTGCCTGACTGCAGAAACTATGTGTCAAAATCCTTACAAAATCCTGATGAGAGGAAAAGCAGCCACCCAGGTGACAGCAAAAGCTGGCTCCAGCTGACACTGACCAGGGGGAACAAGTTCCAAGTTGGAGGACTTCATAAACAATGGCCCCAGCACGATTGGTTAAAATGGCTTCATTGTTTCTATGTTGCCTCTGAGAATAGAGCCAAGCCCAGTGGCTGGGTATTGATGTAAGGAAGGGGCTTCACAGGGCTGGGAGATAGCTGCTTGCCTAGAAAGGAACCTCATTCATACCCTAAGTACTCACAGAGCTCCCGTACACGCACTTTGGTAGCGGCATTGCCACAATAGGTGCAACGTGGGTGGGAGCAACCCAAATGTCCGTCAATGGAAGGATGACGAGCAAAGTGCAAGTTATGCATACGATGAAATCTGATTCAGCTTTAAGAAGGACATTCCAAGCGAGGTGCCATGGCCCACCTGTAATCCCAGAGGCTCAGGAGGCTGAGGTAGGAGGCTCTTGAGTTTAAAGCTAACCTCGGCAACTTAGTGAAGCCCTAAGCAACTCAGTGAGACTGTCTCTAAATAAAGTATTAAAAAGGGCTAGGATGTAGCTCAGTGTCCCTGGGTTCAATCCCAAGTATAAAAATAAATAAATAAACAGGGCTGGGGATGTGGCTCAAGCGGTAGTGCGCTCGCCTGGCATGCGTGCGACCTGGGTTCGATCCTCAGCACCACATACAAACAAAGATGTTATTTCTGCCGAAAACTAAAAAATAAATAAATATTTAAAAAAAAAAAGAATTTTAAAAAATAAATAAATAAATAAACAAAGGAAATGCCATCGTACACTTTAACATATGACACAAACCTTGAGGATATTGTGCTCCATGAAATAAACCATCCACTGAAGGACAAACCATACACTCCCCGGGAGGAAGTGGGAGTGGTCAGATTCACAGGAGACAAGGTAGCTAGCTGGTGGTTCCCCAGGGCTGGGATGGGAAGGGGGTAGGGTTTAATGGATAGAGTTTCAGTTATGAAAAGAAAAGTTCCGCGGATTTGTGGTGGCAGTGGTTGCCCAACAACATGAATGTACTTAAGGACACTGAACTGTGCATTTAAAAGTGGTTGAGATAGTAAATTTTAGATTATGTATATTCATCATAATAAAGTTTAGAAAGAACATTAAAGAACTTTTCAATAGTCTAGTCTGAGTTGCCTCAAGAAGGGCTGGACTGGGCTGCTTTAGGAGGGGTGTGCGTGGGGGCTGTACGTGGGGGCAGGTGCATGTGAATGATTTGCTGGGACTTGTCTCTGGCCTTCACTACTGGCTCACACTCCCTGTCCCTCTTCCTTTAGGAATTCCCTGCTGGCTCGGGATCCTCCCTTCCCTCTGTGCTCTCCCCGACAGGAGTGTGTGAATGACTGTGGTGAATGTGGGCTGTCCCCCATGGGGATGCTCACCAGCCACCAGCAGCCATGGTCATCCATGACCCCTGGGCCAGTGCTGTGCTATCCACCTCCACCAGGTGGGCAAGTGCAAATGTTTCCGGCCAGCCCCGCCAGGCCTACCTCAGCAGGACACACCGATGCGTGGCTTGCTACCCTGGACTGCCATGCCACTTCCCAAGAGCCACAGCAGCACTGGCTTCCCAGGGAAGGATGTGTCACCCTGGAGCCTCTCCCCAGCCTTGAAGACCAAGTACACAGGGTGTACTCAGTACACAGGGTGTCAGCAAGGCTGCCTCTGAGGCTAGTCTAGGTTAGGTAATGGTGAGTTAGGACAGTGCCCCGCTCCCTGATCACTGAATGATGCTATTATAGTAAAGGTGTTCTCTGCACCCATTATCTGTCATCTCGCAGCACTCCCGAGGCACCTCCCCACTATGCAGAGGGAGACCAGGGAGCCTCACAATTCATCCAAAGGCGCATCCTTATTAAATGGCAAAACTGGGATTTGAATCCTACTCTCTGTTATACTATTTTCACTCTGCCAAGTGCTAATATAGATTTTAAACCGAAGATCTTAACTAGTTAACAACTAGTCATTCAACATAATTCAGGGAATGCTTAGTATTTATTGTGTACTTCTATAAACTTGGGAGAATGGCTGTTTTTGCTGGAGAAGATTAACTAATGTTAACAGGTTAATAATAGAGAACAGCAGAGGACATAGCACTGGTCTGATGATAGTAATAGAAATAGTCACAGCTAGTATTTATTGAGAAATTCTTAACTACCAGGCACTGTTGCAATCACTTCATGATATTTCACAATAAATCTGTTTTATAGATGAGAAAGTCAATGCTTGGAAAAGATAAGAAAATTGCCAGCAATTTAGCTAGACCCTGTCTCAAAAAGTAAAAAGAGGGCAGTAGCTGTGGCTGAGTGGTAGAGCTCTTGCCTAGCATGCATGAGGCATTGGGTTAGATCCCCAACACCACATAAAAATAAATAAATGAAATAAAGGTGTTTAAAAAAACCAGAGACAGCAGTCAGCATTATAAATTAAACAAGCAAATAAATAAATAAAAAGGGCTGGGATATAGCTCAGTGAGAGAGTGCCCCTGGGCTCAATAATGAGGAGGAAAAGGAGGAGAACTGAGTCTGTTTCTTTTTCAAATCAAGTCTTTTGACAACCATCCTGCACCATCCTCTCCTGGTGCACAGGATGTCTTTGGTCTCAGATATCTTGCTGTGCTGGATGTTTAGGACATACTTATCTAGTGAGATTCCCCCTCCCTTGAGGGTACAGAGCCCATGTCCCCAAAGTGCTGATGTAGCCCTGGGTAGACTAGGAAGGCTGACCGAATACCTGATGAATGATTGATCAGTGTGGTTCCCAGTGTCTGAGAATGGAAGAGAATTTGAGAACATAAGCAGCTTCCTGCAGGGCAGAAGCCCAATTCAGCCTCTCTTGGCCACATGGGAGTATGCGCCAGGATACCGGGGAGAAGAGCTTATCTTGTTCAACTGTTCAAAGAAAAACAAACCCCTGAGAAGCTCCCCAAAGTCTGCAGAGCAAGCAGGTTCCTATGACTGGTGCTCAGCACTGCTGTGTGGGATTGCTGTTTTCAGAAAGGTGGCAGGAGACAGCTCAGCGTCTTCTCTGACAGCCCCTGGCTTGGGGCTGGGGGTCCTTCCTACCCTCCTTGCCTTCCAGGGTCCCCTTGCAAATTTGCAAACCAGCATGATGAGCAGAGTCCTGAGAGGGCCCCTGGCCAGGCCAACAGGGAGGAAGGTGGCAGCTCAGAGGACTGAACCCAGCCGGCCAGGCCTGGAAGGAAGGGGAGAGGAAAGTGAAAGACACGGGGTGACTGTCCTTGTGAGCCCCACAGGCCCTTCTTCACCGCTGAACACGGGTGGTGATCCTATAACAAGAAGGCTTGACTTCAGGTGTGTGCTTGCCTCGGTGTTGAATTCTGATAGGAGAACCAACCATTGTGACTCCCAGTCTCTGTCTGATAGTTCTCTGTGTTGAGCCCATTGCTGTCCCTGTGGGTCCACTCTCTGCGACATGCAGACCAAGTGCCTCCTCTTTCACAAGGGCCCTTGAACCATCACAGTCAGCTGTTCCGGCCACTCAGTTGGGGTTGTGGAAACTTCTGACATGCACAGGGTGCTTTCCAGGGCTCCAGCACAGACCCTGATGTTCCCCTGTCCCATGTCCCTGTATTCCTGGGTTAAGTCCATCAGGCTCATGGAGCTCTGGTCTTCTATGAGTCATTTTTTAAAATCTTATATAAATATTTGTTGCCCAGAAAGGGTAGCCAAAGATAAACTCTGAGTGTACGTCTGAAAATTGTGTTTAGTTTGCTCTAACACTAGATGAGGATTCAGAATTACAAGTTTGAGTTCAAAATAACTTTCTTTTACATTTTTTTGGAGCTATTCTAGTGTGGTCCCGTGCTGCTGCCATCTGAGTCTTGGTTTCTGATTGATTGATTGATTGGTTGGGGTTTCTTATCGGTGACCTTCTCCTCTCTTCCTGCCTTTAAGGATTTTTTTTTTCCCTCTGCCGGTGTCTTAAGTTCAAGATGCTATAACAACAACAACAAAATACTATCACAAAATTCCTTAGACTGGGTAATTTATAAATTTTAAATTTATTGTTCATAGTTCTTTTAAAAGTACATTCATATTTTAATTGATGAAATAGCATACGTACTTTGCTGCAGGTGAAACTAAACAATTCTCAAAACTAGGAACTAATGTGATCCCTGGAGGTGAAGACAGGTGCTCTCCTGCTAGTGACAGTGGCCATCAACTTCTGGCGGTACGAGGGGTGCTGTCATGCTAGGCAGGGAGTCTGTCCAAGGCTCTGCCATTTGCTCTTTGTCACTCCCCTTTCGAAGCCTGGGCTTTCTCACCTGGGAAATGGGCAGATGGGTCTCTGCCGCCTGAGAGTCTCTCCAGCTCTGATGTTTAAGTGTTCTGGGTGGAATGTGGTGACCACTGCCTGTCACGAAGCCAGAGCATTCGGCAGCTGTAACCTTCTGACACCTATTTCTTCAACCTTCTGACATCTATTTCTTTGTCTTTCTCAAGGTGTCCCCAGAACCTCAGGCTGAAGACCACCCAGAGGACAGCCATACCTCTGAGTAAGTGTGGAGTGGGGGGTGGGTAGGGGCATGTCTGCTCCAGAAGCTTCTAATTCTGTTGGCTCCAGCCACCCCAAATCCCTCCTGTGCCCTGCTTTCTTCTTGGTCCCCAGTCTTTTCTTCTTTAAAGTTCCCCAGAGACCAGGCCTGTCTGTCTACTCTTGGGTGACCCCACCACCACCCCTCCAGCAGCGTGGAGAGCTGTGGCCCTCAGTGTAGCTCATTTTTTTTTTTAATATTTATTTATTTATTTAAGTTCTCGGCAGACACAACATCTTTGTTTGTATGTGGTGCTGAGGATCGAACCCGGGCCGCACGCATGCCAGGCGAGCGTGCTACCGCTTGAGCCACATCCCCAGCCCCTCATTTTTTTTAATATATATTTTTTAGATGTTGATGAACCTTAATTTTATTTACTTATTTATATGTGGTGCTCAGAATCGAACCCAGTGCCTCACACATGCCAGGCAAGCGCTCTACCACTGAGCCATGACCCCAGCCCAGTGTAGCTGATTTGGGGATGTGTTAGAAAAATCAGATGAAGTAGATAGTTAATGTGATAAAGTAAACATAGCAACTTTGCTCTCATTTTACCCAATTGTTGAATCTATAGTTCTGACTCCTCTGTATACTTAAAATTTTCCAAAACAAATTATCAAAGTAAAAAAGCTTTCAAAGTCCAGTTCAGATACCTCCTTTTCAAATCCCACCCCCTCCTCTTCACATGAGGGCATCTCCTCCTTCAGCAAGCCCCAGCCAGGCCCCTTCTCTATACCTGTGACCCCACCTTGTCCCCTCTGCCTGTAGGCCTCAGGCAGGCAGGGAGATACAGATCTGTCCCTGACCCTCATGGCGCAGGTGAGGTGGGGCTTTGGAGATGTGGGTTGAAAGGAATGTTGAAGATGAGTCTGGGTGTGTGGGCCTCCACCGGAGTCCTGGCCATCCTCTGTGATGTGGGCACTCTTTCCCAAGGGAGGGGGACCCACGGAAGCAACAGAGCTGGGGCAGTGTGCTGGGAGAAGCTGCTGCTCCCCTGAGCTGTTCCTGCAGGGCTGGCCGGGAGTCAGGGAGGAGGGTGTGATGGGAGCCCTGGCTAGGAGTCTCCAGGCTCTGCCTGTACCTGCCGGTGCTGTGCTCTTTCTGCAGGTGCCTGCCTGCAAGGCAGGCCCTAGGCCAGTGGACCCAGGTGCTGGGGAGGGAGAGTGACTCTTCCCAGTATCCCTGATGAGTGCCCCAAGGCACGATGCACCATGGTCAGAAGCCTAGTAAATTTTAGAAAATTCTTGACCCAAGAGACCGGTACGAATGTCCCTGGCCTCACCTCACTTCATGTAGCATCCAATTATGATAGGTTTGTTGGGGGGGGGGGCGGGTTCTTTCCTTTGGGGAAGACTCCTTTCTCCCTGGAAAGGTCTTTTTCTTTTTTAAAAAGTGTGTGACTTTGGGCTGAGATGGTGGCTCAGTGGTTGAGCGCTCTCCTGGCTGAGTGTGGCTCTGGGTTCAATCCTCAGCACCACATAAAAATAAAAAAATAAAATAAAGGTATTGTGTCCAACCAATTACAATTAAAAAATAAATATTTTTAAAAAATAAATGCACTGTGTCCATCTACAACTAAAATATCTTATTTAAGAATAGTGTATGACTTTAGGAATCCCTGCTGAAGAAAAACTGATTGAATAATTAATAATTTAAATGAAGGTTCCTTCTTGACTCCCTAGAGGGTGGGATGACTTCCCAAGAATCTACTCAGGGCCGGATCTTCCTCTTCACAGCGTGCCCCACTCCCATAGTGGCAGGGGTTGGGGGGGGAAGAGTGGACAACACTGCCCCCCTCCACTGGCCGAGCTCCCAGGCCAGTAGCCCGTGGCATGGTGGGTGTGGCTGGGCACACAGGGAGCCCCGGCTCCTCAAAGACCTGGCACAGCCCAACTCTGTTGCCGATCCCAGCCCGGGGCCATTCTGTCAGCCTTCTGTGTCACTTCCTGCCTCTCCTTCCTGGGGTCCCACTTATAAGAGTGTTGGGGTGCCCAGTGGGAAAGGACAGAGTGAGGGGAGTCTGCAACCAGGTCCCTGTGACTTTGGGCGCCTGTCCTCAGGCTTCGCCCTTCACACCTCTGAGTGTAGAGGGCTGGGCTGCATGAGCCCAGAAGGGCTTGAAGTCCTGCTGGGGTGCCCCAGGCCCAGAGTGGTGCCCCAGGATTCCTGAAGGACAGTCCCCAGCTTGCCCTGGAGGGTGTTTGGGCATCTCAGGCATATTCCTCAGTGGAGAGGACCTCAGGAGGGGGTGGAACAGGAGTGCAATGACAGCATCTGTCCTCTGTACCAGGCGTTGCTGGGACCTTGTGAGGCAGGGAACCCTGCAGGCAGCTACTCCTGTTCAGTACATCCCAAGCGCCAGACACAACAGGTGCCATCTGTCCACCCCAAGGGTCAGTCGTGAAGGGAAGAGGAACCACTAGTCGAAGTCTGTCAGAGCAGCTGGGATCTGCCTTCCCACTGTGTCTCCAAGGCAGAAGGAACATTTACTGAGACCCACATTTTAACAACGGTAGCGCATGCTTTTTGCAGAGTGTTTGCACATGGTAGGTGCTTAATAAATGCAGTGCCATAGCCAGCTGTGCACTTAGCGTGTGCCGTGTCAGGCGTGAGAGGGGTCCGTGTGTGCGTAGAGCCCGCTGTCAGAGCTCACCCTTCCTGTGAAGTCCGGGGACTGCACCGGGGTGGTGATCAAGTGACTGCCCAGGTCTTGTTCTTGTCCTGAGTTCTGAGAGAACCAGATGGGGCCCTGGAGGCTGCTCCCCGAATAAGTGTTGGCCAAAAGCATCAGGTGGACCTTACAGAGGTCACAAGTGGGGAATCTGAGGCCAGGAAAGAGGAAGTGCCCTAGCTGCCTGACTGGCAAGTGGCAGAGCCTTCTCTAGCTGGAGTGACGGGAGGCGGGAGCGGTCACCATCCCACAACTGGCGGCAGGCACCTCTGGCCTCTCACCCTGACCCTGTGGGCAGCTGCAGACCTGGGCCCCACCCCCTCAAAGGCAGCAGCTCCTGGTAGCAGCTCCCAGCCCAGCCACGGGTCCTACCAGGACACCATGGGTGGGCACAAGGCCATCTGCACAAGGCGACACAGCTGTGGGAAGCACTGAAGACACAGCCAGTGCCACTCAGATGTCCAAAGTCTGGGAAGCCTGGGAGCCAGGGCCGGGTGGAGGGCAGGGTCCAGGCCAGAGGGCCCTTCTCTGAGCTCAGGCTGCAGGAAGGGGAGCCCTGTTCAGGTCCCATCTCAGTCACTCTGCCTGATTGCTCAAGGAGTGGCAGGACCCTGGACAGCCACCCTGACCTGGTAGCAGTCCCCTTGCCATGCCAAGGGTACAGGCACAGGAAGTGAGTTGGCAAATGGACATGGAGCTTCTAGACTCCCTGATGGAGGGCTGACCATGGGTGAGACCCTGTCACTCTGTGCACACATTATCATTTTTAAGCCTCAGAATAAATTTATGAACAAGCTCCATTTTCAAGAAGAAAAAAAAAAAAGAGGGTGCTCAGGGTGCAAACGATGAGCCCAAGGTGGCCATGCTGGGATGGGCTCCTGCTGCGCCCCACTCTCTCTCCAACTCTGCAGGCACTGGCTTCCTGCTCAGCCTGAGGTCTCAGTGGGTGTCGAGGGAATGATGAAGACAGAGAAGCAGGCAAGGCTGACCACATCAGGGTGTCGGGGAAGAAGGATCCAGAGGTCCCTGGGCAGGGGTTTTCAGCTTGGGGCCAATGTGGTCACTGATAGAGACACACTTTGAAGGTAACATCTTGTCTGTGTCTGGTCTTCTGCTTGCAGAGCCCCAAGCAGCAGCCACAAGAGGCCCGAGAGGCAATCAGCCATTTCCTATGACTACGCGGAGGAGGAGCTGATGGCCAGCATAGAGCGGGAGTACTGTCGCTGAGGTCAGCCGTGCAGGGGCGTGACCATGGCTCCATAGACCCTGGGCTGTGTGAGAATCACTCCCCACCAGGGCTCAGCTGAACTTCTGCAAAACCTAGCTCTTCCTGGACTTTTCCAAACTGACCTTTTCAACTTCACTTGCTGGCCAGGGCATCAGCTGTGCAGGTACCCAGCCATAGGTGGAGACCTGTCTGTAGGGTTCTCTTGGAGCTTGAGGATTCCTCTTGGAACATGCACCAAGGTGTGCCCTCAGTCCTCCGGCTACTCTCCAGAGGAGGCCCATCCACTCAGTGCATCTGGATTTTCATGAGCAATGAACCCCATGGAATGTGGCTGAAGTACAGATCTGATTCTGTAGGCCTAGTGGGGCCTGAGATTCTGCATCTCTAACTGGCTCCCAGAAGAGCCAAAGTGCAGCACCCCAGCTGCACTTGAGTCTGGGGGTAGGGCCTGGACTTCAGGCCTTTCTCAGCCTCTGTGGTGCTGGAGGCATCTCCACCCCAGCTCTTTCACTGGGCTGGGATGGCAGAGCTCCTCACTTTCCTTCTCTGGGCCCCAGCTTCCCTCTCCAAGAGATAGTTCTGGAGGCTCTTTGACAGTCTGAGATCACACAGTTCCCACTGCCACTGAGGCCTCACCCTGTTGGTGCACAAAACTGCCTTCTGTATTGGGAGTGGGTGTCCAGCCACCTGGACAGGGTCTCAGGATACCTGCTGTCTAGCTCCACTCTGGCAGGTAGCCTGGCCATCCCCCACAGGGCCTTACACCCTTTCTCCCTGTGCAGAAGGTAGACAATCCCAGTCACGAGGCCAGAAGAGCCTTCCAATGTTCCCAGTTGACAAATGAGAAACCTGCCTGCCCAGAACCTCCTGCAGTAAGAAATGGTGGCAGTGTCAAGGGGCTGGATGGAATAACAGCAGCTTTTGCTGAAGCCATAAGAGATCTTGGCTCATCTCACATTTACCCACCAACACCGAGGCCTCCCTGGGCAGCCTCCATTTCCTGAGAAGTGCTGCCAGCACTGGGGCCAGAGCCTCTCAGAAACTGAGGAAGGGACAGCCATTTGGCACCATCCCTGTGCTCGCGGGCCAGTGAGTCTCACTGACAAGCCTTTCTGTGAACTTTCACAGTTGACAAGAGTGCCTTTGATCAGCTGCTTGCAGCTGGGAGACTTGCACTGCGAAGTCAGAGCACAGAACAGCAGAGCCGGTCACCAGCCTCTGGGGGGTTGGCTTAGATCCTCCTCAAAGCTGGGAACTGTTCCTCTCCTAGGCCCAAAACATTCCTCTTGATATAAAGATGAAAGTCATTACTATTTTAATAATGTGAATGCTTATTTTAAAAGAAGTTGAACTTTTATTTCTTACTGCCAGGTAAATCTGGTTTTGAACTTGATGTAAATGTTTACAACTTTACATCATCATTTTGTTAGAATATGACACATTCAACTGGTTTCCAAGAAAAAGATGATACCTCTGCATTTTCTTGTGGAGAACTCATAGAAACCCCAATGGCCCAGATGTTTTGAAAGATGAGTCAAGAACTGTGACGGGTTGGATATGGGGTGAGAGCAGAGTGACTCCAAGGTCTTGCACCTGAACTGCAAGGACTCACGTGCAGTTCAAGGACAATGGGGCCAACTGTGAGAAAAACAAGGGTGGGGAAGAGAGGTGGGGCTTGGCCATGTCGGGTTTGAGATGCAGACTGGGCAGGTGTCACGGGATAGGTGCAGGACTACCTAGTTCAGGCAAGAGGTGCAAGGAGAGATCGATCCTCGGGGTCTTCACAGTTGAGATTTCACATCTGTGAAGCCTGGGAAAGGTGACCCAGGGAGCCCAGCAGTTTCGAAGAATGAGTATTAGGACTCCCCAGAATCAAGAGGCCAGATGACAAGGGCCAGCAATAGACCAAACAGACAGGAACAGCAGACATCTGCAGCCTTTGGGGCCACTGTCACCTCTGCTCAATGATGCAGACAGCAAGATCCCAGCCCACAAAGCCTCTGGTGACACCCACAGGAGCTCTTTATTACATACCTTTGTGTGTAGATACAAAGCCTCAGTGGGAGCAGGCTCACGGAAGAACGTGCAGAGGAAGACTGAGGAGCCCTCACGTTGTCTTTAACCCTGGGCAAGGGCTGGAGTGAGGCAGCAAAAATGTTTCCACATACCTCTTCCAAGTCCCCCCTTGGGCAGACACCCACCGCTGGCAGGGGAAGAACACAGGCCCCGAGGGCCCAAGGGTCATCCAGCATGCTGGGTCCTATCCTGCCAGGACCAGACATGTGTGTCCCGGTGGCCAACAGAGAAGCAACCTCCTCATACATTCCTTTCAGAGAGAACTCCCAAAGGAATGCAAAGAAACAGACTAAACCCGAGAAAAAGGAGAGTTCAGGTCGGGCCAGGTCTGCCCACTCATCCTGGAAGACACTGGGTGTTACACTAAGGCACTGGGCACAGTTAATGACACAGGACACAAGTCCAGTTTGCAAATCAAGAAAGTTTTATATGATTCAAAGAAAAAAGTTACATTACACATTCTCATTTAAATAAGAATTCAAAGTCTGTTACATAAAACATAATTATGAAACAAATTTTACTGAAACTACTGAAAAGGCTCAATGTCAAAAATCAAGCAAATCTGCTCAGGCAATAAAGTGCACAGGGGGAACCTGCCTTGCCGGCGTGGCCTCGGGCACCCGAGCACCCGCACTGTCAGCACAGGGATGCCTCACTCACCCGCTGCAGCCTACAAGGGCTTGGTTCTCAGGAGGATTTTTCAGACGGGAACTTTTTCCCAACTTTTCAGAAAGTATTTCTAAATCTAATCAGGAAGTGGAAGTTTTAAATTAATACCATTTCAATACATCTACAATACTGTTCAGAGAATGAAGTTCTGTCACAAGCAACCAAATATTCAAAGACCTTCCACTACCCCAGATCATTGGACAAACATCACTGGTATGACATAATTAAGCAACTGTCCAAACCTGATGCCATTTACGACACACACATAGTCAAAAGTGTTTATGGTGACTTAGGAGGATGGGAGGACTAGGGTGGTGGGGAAAACACAAACTATGTACAACCATCGCTCTCCTGTGACTATATCATGCCTCATGACAACAAGAACATACACCTGTGGAATTGTCCAAAATGTGGAAATCTCCTAAAGACACACACATACATACGGTGGTGAAAAGCAGTTGATACTAAAGGACAACTTAATGGGTATCAAGTAACATACAATGAAGGATCAAGAGAGGGTTATATTAGACTAAAAAGACCTGAACACGAACCCTAATTTTACTTACCCCACATGTCACCTTACCATCATTTTAATAAAGGTTAAGTGCCAATAACTAAAAGGCAAAAACAAATCCGCACAAAAAATATTCCCAGGCTACCAATATAGTGCAACATTCTGTGTTTTTTCATTTCTTCTGCTGCCTGAACTTCCAACATTTATCCAAAACCAATTCCGCCAGGCAGCCAATCTCCTGTGTATCTGTGCTCACATGGCTAAAAAGCAGTGCCCACGGTTTACTTGCAAGGTAGACTGTCTGATCAAAACAATATCTTTCAAATAAAATGAATGAAAGGTCAGTCAGGTGGGATTACACTGCCAGTTATGCATAACACACACTTCCTAGTTTTTCATCCTTAACAAAGGAACTTGAACCTTGGCGCCAACTGTATGCACTTGCACCTCACTTCAGATGAACTATACTTGGAAGATCCATGCAACCTTTTTTCTAAGTAGTCATTCTACTCACAATGCAGTATGGATAAGGCCACATCAGAAGAGGTCAACTGACAATGAACAAAGCAGCCAGGTTTGAGGGCTAGCATTCTTTTGGGGGCCTCAGGTACAAACAAGAATGGTTCAGCAGAGCAATGGCCCAGATAGCAACAGCACACAGATGCTCAGATTACGCAGCAGCCCCAGCACCAGGAGCTGGCAGTGCCCTGAGTAAACCCCAGTGCATCCTTTACAGGTCACGCAACACACACAAATGACTAGTTCTAGCCAACCAGAATTTAGTTACATGGGCTACAGGATTGGTTGCCTCGAATTTCTCTTAAAAACATTATGAAGCTGACTGCAAAATTTTCCTTTCCTTTTTAATAAGAGGCCCTTATTCAACCTGTTATTTTTTTAAAAAAAATCTTAAATTGAGAAGACCTGATAACTTACAATTTTTTTTTTCTGAATAATGTACGAAGCTCACTAAAAGCAAAAGCAGAGTCATTATAAAACTTCGCTACTAAAAGCTGAAAATAAGGTGGTAAAATCATCTATCTAGAAACTGATGATTGGAGCACCAACAATATAAATATTTTTATAAAAAACAGTATAAAATTAGTACCCTGTCTCATTTCTACAAAATATGAATAGGAAGGTTGTAAAAATCCAGATTTTGTAAACTTTATTGCCGAAATGTTTGAATGCTGGTGATTTGGATCATCAAATTTTCTTCTATTTCCTTTAAAAAGAAAGAAAGAAAGACAAAGAAGGAAAGAAACTTCTCAAACTACAAAAGATACTGAACAGGGTCCCAACCAGAAAAGAAGGGTTAACACACTATCGGAACCAGCTCCTGGGCCTCTGAGGCCTTGTTTTTAGAGGAAGCCATCAGCTATTCCCAAGGAATCACAGTGACGCCCACCCACTCTCAGGAAGAGGCAGGCAGGGGCGCATGGGGGCTGGCAGGAGACTCTGCCGAGGCGATTCTGTTCAGCTTGCTGACCTCTGTCTGCCAGCCTGGGATCTTCTTGGTGGTCATGTGGCGACGGGCATGCTTCGTCAGGTGGTCACTGCGCATGAAACGCCGTTCACACACAGGGCACACGAACTTCTTCTCCCCTGTGTGAGTTCTGCGGTGACGAGACAGTTCATCTGAACGCGCAAATTTTTTATCACAGCCATCCCAGCTGCAGTTGAAAGGCTTCTCCCCTGGGAGGTGAAAACCATCACATTAAAGAAAACACGCTCAGAGCCTTAAGGCGAATTTACATTCTTTAAAAATTTTGTTCATCAAAATCTCAGAATAGATTTTATTATTCAGATGGTAGGTGATCTAGAATCAAGAAGTCCTCCAAAACACATTCTTTTCCTCCCACACCTGAGAGGTAATAAATAGTCTGTAGAGCTCAAAGACATCAAATAAACCTTTCGAAGTTTATTTTTAAATAAATCTGCTGTTACAGCTTACCATTAGGGACAAGATTCTTGAAAGGAATAATTCCTCCCCACCTCAGGATGAACTGCACATTTAAAAAAAAAAATCCCACTAAGAATCTTTAAGACTTCTCACAATCATTAATTTCCTCTCCAGATTTCTTATTTCACTGACAAATAGGTTAGTTACAAAATGGAAAGGTTAGAGTTCAGACACCTTCTGCTACAAACTTAACGTGTTTGTTATTCAAAGTTCCAGAGCACTGGCAGGAACCCAATTGTGTCTTCCTGGAGTTGGGAGGTAAGCAAGGGAGCCTTGCAGGGGACATGGTCATCCCCTTAACAGAGCCTACCAAGGTCTTCCTAGCCAGCAGGAGCATGCCCCTTCTGGCATCCTGAAGCCCTTCTTCACCAGGCTGCCATAATCACATGCTGCCTGCATGATCACTAGCTTGACACACTCTGTCATGCAACCTGTCTTTCCATGTCTAGTTCACCCATCTTTGTACAGCTGAACTCCTGGCACTGCACTTCCTATAGCAGGTGGCAAATACACTGTTTTGAATAAATGAGTGTTGAAGAGGTACCAACAGATATTTTTCAGAATTGAAGTAACAAGAAAATTCAGCAGCATTATAAACTTTATAATTAACACAGTAGTGCCTGAAATTTTATAGATTTTAAAGACCCCCACACATAAGGTTGCTGCTACAATTTGAACGTGTTCCCCGTATTTCATGTGGTGGAAAATTAATCCCCCAAGTCATTATGTTAACGGAGAGGTGGCATCTTTGGCAGGTGGCTAGGTCATGAGGGCTCTGTCCTTGTCAATGGATTAATCCACTATGGACTGATAGCAATGCTACTCTTGCAATAATCTATCAAAGCAAGTTCTCCAGCAGTTGCTGTCTCTCCTGTGGTGCCCTCCACCACGTCTTGATACAGCAGGAAAGCCTGGGCCAGATGCTGAGTTGATGCTGGGCCAGGATCTTGGGATTCCTAGCCTCCAGAACTGAGTTAAATAGGCCTCTACTCTTCACGAATTACTTGAACTCAGGTATTGGTAAGGCGACAAAACCCAACTCCGACAGTTGCCTACTTGTTCCCAGGCTCCACCACATCAACAGCACATCCAGCGTCCAGGAGCTGGACAGACTGCCAGCCTTTGCATGAGATTTATAAAGTCCCCTACTTGTTTTCAACTTACCAAAATGGAGCTTCCATTCACTTTACCTTATTCCAGTTTAAATGTGTTTTTTCAGGTTGGTAGAAATATATAGAAAGTGATCTTATCCAAGTAAAGTTACCCAAATCTATTTCTCATGAAAACTCCAATGGAGTGTTTACAAAATGGTATAAAAGAAGGGGATTCTCCAGAACATTCATGTTATTGAAACATAAGTACTTTGGGAAACATGAAAGGAGCTTGTTTAGATGCCCGTATTTCTTATGATTCTGATAGTGTCTCTACCCAGGGAGGCTGACTGATTAAACATGAAAATCTCAGTCACCTCCCCAAATCTGGAATCCATGCCTTATATGTTCATCTGGATAGGCTCTACTAAAAGCAGAGCCTCAGCAATAAGAGAGAATAAAATCATGGCATTTTCAAGTAAATTGATAGAGTTAGAGAAAATAATGCTAAATGAAGTTAGCCAATCCCAAAAAACAAATGCCGAATGTTTTCTCTGATATAAGGAGGCTGATTCATGGTGGGGTCAGGAGGGAGAGCATGGGAGGAATAGACGAACTCAAAAGATAGGGCGGGGTGGAAGGGGGTATGGGGTTAGAAATTATGGTGGAATGTGATGGACATTATACATGTATGAAGACATGAATTGGTGTGAATATACTTTGTATACAACCAGAGATATGAAAAAATGTGCTCTGTGTGATATGAATTGTAATGCATTCCGCTGTCATATATAAACTTTAAAAAATTTATTTAAAAAAAAAAAAAAAAAAAAGCAGAGCTTGCCACACCAAGGAGCCCATGAGAGCAGAGCAGAGCAGGTTGATTTCCTCAGAAGCACCCTTTCACTCTGACACAGCCCTACACCCACCCAGTGAAGAGCCAGCCATCATTACTAGTGTCAGACTCTTGAATCAGACACCAGGCATTATATCTAGGTGAGATAAGACAAGTGCATAAGTAACTAAAAGACAAAGGGAGATGATGGGACACATAATAAACTAAGACCAAAGAAATAAGATCAGGAAACAAGCCCTTTCAGGGTCTCAGTAAGCACATGGAAAGAAAGCTGAGGGAGAAGGGTGGAAATTTGGTATTGGAGAAACAAGGTCAAAGGAGGCAAAGAGAGACAGCCCCAAGACTGGCCTATGAAGCACTTGCCTCTTTGCTCAGGTAAAGAGGCAAGTAGCAAAGAGGCAAGTACTTCATGGGCCAGGCTTGGGGCTGTCTCTCCAAAGCAAATAGCCACCCCATAGCTATATGGAGGAACAGCTCCTTCTGGAATGTCTGAATACCAACATGCACTTCATGCTGCAAGCAAAGGCTGCTATGGTCAGAGGTGCACTGCACTAATTAGAAACCAGCCTATCTTAAAAGCATTGGCCATGGTGGTACACACCTGTAATCCTGCTACTGAGGCTGAGGCAGGAAGATCACAAGTCCAAGGCCATTCTAGGCAACTCAGTAAGACCCTGCCTCAAAATTTAAAAAGGTCTGGGGATATAGTTCTATGGTATAACACTTCCCTAGAATGCATGAGGCCTGGGGTTCTGTAAGACAAAAAACAAAACTCTCTCCAGTCAGTCTTTCCTATTTTATATTCCACAATCTGGACATTCTGATGGAAAGGGGGTTCCATGAAGAGTTATGAAACACATCTTTACTGAATGGCGTACCTTATGTGCTTATATGTAACATGAGTATCAAAAAGGCAAGTTGAACAAGTGACTATAGGATCCTTGGAAAATACAAACAGCCAGGGGTGGTGGTACATGCCTGTAATCCCAGAAGCTCAGGAGGCTAAGGCAAGAGGACTGCAAAGTTCAAAGCCAGCCTTAGCAACTTAGTGAGGCCCTAAGCAACCTAGCAAGACCATGTCTCAAAATAAAAACTAAAAAGGGCTGGGGATGTGGCTCAGGGATTGAGTGCCCCTGGGTTCAATCCCTAGTGCCCCAAACAAAACAAACAGCAGCACTACAGAGTACTCACTCACTGGACACCTGAAAAACGCTGCCCTTATCCAGAAAAGGGATTGATTCTCTAGCAGGCAGCACTCAGCCCTGTCAGACATCATGGCAGCCACCAGCCCATGGAGCCTCGAAACTAAGTTCAATTAATGAGAAAGTAGAATTTGGTTCCTTAGTCACACTAGCCCCATTTCAAGTGCACATGGCTATCCAAATAGAACACCCTTTTATTCACTGCAAAAAATTCTACTGGGCAAAGCTGACAACAAGGACATCACTAGGTCATTAAGAGTTTCTTGTTGTGACCTTCTGAATTAAAAATTATACATTCTCCAAAGAAAACTATTATTTTTGATATGGGAACTGAACCCAAGAATGCTTAACCACTGAGCCACATTCTTGCCTTCTTGTTAATATTTTATTTAGAGATAGGGCCTCACTAAAATTGCTGAGGCTGGCTTTAAACTCATGATTGTCCTGCCTCAGCCTCCCAAGCTGCTGGTATTTGTATTCTTTAAAAAGTATTCTAGAACCTGAACTTTTCTAGTTTAGACCGACATTCCCCCAAATCTTGTTGATGCTTTCACTAAACATGAATGCATTTTCTAAAATGCAAAGAAAAACCAAGTGCGATGGCACCTGCCTGTAATCCCAGCAACCGGGAAGGCTGAGGCAGCAGGATGGCAAGTTTCAGAGGACAGCCTTGGCAACTTGGAGACTCTATCTAAAAATAAAAAGAGCTGGGAATGTGGCTCAAGTGGTAGCGTGCTCGCCTAGCATGCGTGAGGCACTGGGTTCAATTCTCAGCACCACATAAAAATAAAGATTATGTGTCCACCTAAAACTAAAAAACAAATATTAAAAAGAAAAAGGGCTGGGTGTGTAGCTCAGTGGTAGAGCACCCGAGTTCAATCCCCAATACAGCACACAAAGAAATAAATATGCAAAGAAACCATGAATATCTACTACAAAACAGAGAGATGGGGCCCTGTAAGGTACTCTAAAACTTGCTGAAGGACCACAATAATGGAGCCACCCTACATTCCACCCAGACAGGGTAGCAGTGGTGCTGATGGTTGTGCTAACAATTCCAACTCCTGCAAGATCACAAGGACTTTAAAGAACCAAAAAAAAAAAAAAGATCCCCTACCCACTCCAGCAGTCCTCCTGCCTCCCACTCAGAGGTGGCTGCAGATATGCTTCCTAACCAGAGGGTCTGCTGCTCCCATTACCCTACCTGCCCAGTGCTTACCTGTATGAGTGCGAAGATGGGCCTTGAGATGGGAGCTTTTGAAGTAGGTCTTTCGGCAGCCTGGGAAGCTGCAAACATAGTTTCTCCTCCGGGAGAAGTCTACCTGAGGGGCACAGTTTTGGCTGGAGGCAATGAACAGTGGAGCAGGGGCAAGGGGCAACAACTTAGTGTTCCCAACAGCCATGACACTGGATGGGCAGGTAGCAGGCTGGGCTAGAGTGCTCTGCGGCAGCACCAGCATCACAGTTCCCTGAGGTATGGGCGGGCCCATGAACACAGGCTGGGGCATGGGTGCAGCCTGAGGCAGGATGGGTTTGACAGTCCCCACAGACAATAGGGGAGGGGGTCTCAAAAATGCAGAGAACATGCTACTCTGTCCAGTTGTAGGGATCATTTGGCACAGGACAGGGGGACTGGTGACAGGAACAGAAATCAGAGGGGTGGTTTTCCTTGGCAAGTCATTTTCAAAATTCTTTGGTGAGCAGGGCTGAACTGCAGCAGGCCACCCCGCCTGCGGGCCTTTGTCGGTGGGGAGCAGGCCGCCAGATCCGTGCAAGCAAGGCTGACAGGAAACAGCGTTAGCAATGAGTAAACTGTCTGCAAGGCGTGTATCCTGCAAAGCTTCCAAATGTCCCAGAAACTGTGCTTCTCCTTCTCTACTATTGGACAGTCGCTGTTCTTGCATCTGAGCAGGAGGAAAGCATGCAGGAACAGGATTCTCCCCCGTGTGGCGGATCACACTTGTTACCAAGGCCCTGCAGCTGGGCGCAGGAGCTGGTTCCTGGGGCTCGAGCTTCAAACTTGGCAAGCCCCTCTCAGTCCTCTTGTTCAGTGCTCTGGCTGCCACCGATGAAGATAGCGGGAGGGCCATGACCCTGTGTGCTTTGGAATCGGTTACTTGGGGAGGAACAGGTGTCCCTGTTGATGGCTCCATGAGATCAGGGCTCTGAGGAGGAGTTATGCACTTAAGGGAAAAAAAAAAAAAAGTTCCACGTGAAAAGATTTTGGTTAAATTTTAAAAGAAACTCATTTGATCACATTGCCCCAATGCCTTTTAAAGATGCATGGAGGGAAGACTGGTCTGAGCCTGCTGAAGGCCCCAGCAGCTCTTAAGGCTACGCAAGGCACTCACTGTCTCAGCTTCTCCTCATTCTGTTCTGACCCCTCCTAAATCATGCATTTGCTCTGTTGGAAGAAAAGGCAATGTCTGCTAAAGCCTTGTACAACGACTAAAATGAGTAATTTAGCTTTAGGACTATAACAAGAAAACAAATTTAAACTTCAAAATCAGAGCTTTTCACAATAATCTCAAGTCCTCAAAAAATCTAATCAGTGGTTCTGACTGAACCAAGCCTTCAGACAGTGCCCAACAATTCCCGGGTCTCTTCAGCTGCCCCACAGAAGAGCCCAATGCTGAGGTGCAAGGGACTCCCAGTACTGGATCCACTGCTCCTCTCGCTGAAGTCAGCTGCCACAAGAAGGCAGAGGTGCCACTGTTTCAACAAAGTTCAGGCTGATGCCATAGCACACGCTTTCTCTAGGAGCTGCCCACATGTCCTAATCCTGGATAGGGTCACAAGGAAAACCTAACCCCCTCCCACCCCCCACCAAGATTCCCCAAGAAATTAAATTTCATTTTCTTGCATTCATCTGTTATTATCTGAGGTACACTAACCACGTGTATCTCATGTCTGGAAGGTCATGATCCCTCAGTGCACATTTTCAAGCAATGAAGGGAAAATTTTCACCCCTGTGAACCCACACAAGAGGGGTAAGCAACCTACTTGCCAGCATCCCAGTGAATCAACCCATGAGTTATCAATGTAATTATTTAAGCCACTCTAGGGCTCCTCTCCCCACCCCTCCTCTTACCAGAGTTGATAAAGAATGAAAGTCCTTTGGTAGCTCAGCTGCAGCTGTATCCATAAGCATGGTGGTGGTGACATCCCCAGAGTCAGAGACAGGTGTGAGGGGTCTTATCTTTAATAGATCACCTTTCTGGGATCTTTGACCCCAGGAGCTCATGCAAACCAGAGCCTCAACTGCTTCGATGTCTGTTTGCTCCAAGATGCTGCACGTAGACCTTTCACTGTCATGCCGCTTCCTCTCTAGGATTGACTCACATATGTCCATGATGTCAACCTACAGGTGACATAACACAATGTCTTCTCAGTCCAGGGGGAAAAAGGGAAGGCACCCCCCAGAAGCACATGGACGTGCACACCAGAAGCCTGCATCCATGCATCACTTCAAAGGCAACATGCTCTGTGTGCTAGTAAAAGACCCTAATGGAACACTGGTGACATCTCTGCTTTCAAGCCAATGTTCTGAAGACTGGACCTGGCAGGCTAGCAGTTTCCCCTGAAAACCAAGACTCTTAAAAGGTTACCGAGTTCATGTTTTTCTTGGGTAAATTATTAATAAGACTAACTACAAAAATATAAGTCAAAGTGGCTAGTGTGAAGGTGTCACCTGGAAGATGAATTCATACAAGGCCTGAGTGGTCTGCCAGTGAGCCAGATCTTTTGATGACAGCTCCTTGAGTTGGCAAAGCCACCAGAGCATCCTCCTTATAGACCATTTTTAGACTCTCTGGGGCATGCGCTCAACTCCCTGGTGGCTGAACTCCACGGGCTCCATGCAGGTAGATCCCATGGTGACTGAGCCTGCTTTTAGCAGATTGAGAAACATTAAGGCACTGGTTCTGCCCCAGCCTAGGAGGAGCGAGAGGAAGAGTGTGCATAAGGTCTGTACAACCCAGGAGAGATCTTTTCCCAGGATTGACTGGTCTCTTCCAAAAGAAAACCTTAAATCTATAAAGATACCATTTCCACTTAAATTGCCTAAGCAGCAAAACTTTGACCAACCACTTTCCCCCTCTCTGAGAACAGGCAGAGGTCACCTTTGCAAATACCACTTTGCCCAACCTCTGTGGGCAGCCTGAACCACAGAACAAATGCAGAGTTTAGACAGAAGCCCAAGTGGAAAAGAATCTGACCTGCTCTCCCAGTGTCGCTGCGACCACCCAGCGCAAGTAACTCCACAGCCCCCAGACCCAGAAGCAAAGGGTCTGACCCTCCTCGTGCTGCGTTCCCGCCAGCCGCCTTTGCCCCGCCCCTCCGCGTGCCGCTTCTCCGCCCCTTGCCCCGCCCCCTCCATGCCTCGCTCCCGCCATCTGACCTTGCCCCGCCCTCGCATTCCCGCCCCTTGCGTGCAGGGTTCCCGCCGGCAGCCCGCGCCCGCCCC
>NW_025999977.1:54163059-54244577 GCF_001458135.2 Marmota marmota marmota
CGCGGCGGCGAGCAGTGCACGGGGAAGTCTTGCTGGGCGGGGGACACCCACCGCACTCAATGGGGCCACCTACCGCCGGCCCGAGCGTGGGCCGCGTGAAGTGGATCCGGCGGGTAGCGGGAATTCAGCCAGAGCGCTCACCCCTGCTTTTCTTTGCTTGTTTTCACTGCTAATCTGTCTTGGGTTCCTAGAAATGCATCCCAGACCGGGAAGAAGTTTGAAAGCTGGTTGCTTCTAGGTGACATTCTTGCAGGCCCCCAGATCCGAGCTTCTCGGTGTCTTCCATTGTCGCCTCTCCCTAGGCATCTATTTCTGAAGAGGGACTGGGGAGACCAAGGCGGTAATCACCTGAACCCCCACCCGCGCCCCCAGCCCTCAGGCCTGCGTGAGAGAGAGCCCAGTGCCCACCAATCGTTTCCACAGTACTAATGTCGTCAGAGCCTCAGTTCAGCACTCACTCAATTCTAAGTTCTTGGAGAGCAGGAGCCATGCACGTTGTGTTCCCCAACTCTGCAGGGCAGCAATGGGATATTTCTCCACTCATCCACTGAGCCCACATTTTCAGAGCCCTGATGCAGTGGAGAAAACTCATAAGTGGACAGGTTCCTTGCCTGGCCTCAGCAAACTCACATAAGCAGGCAGAGCCATCCTCTCAGGCTGGTAAGGGCACTGAGATGGGACCCACAGGCCTACTCTGGTTGAACAGAGGGATTAAATAGGCAAGAGAGAGTATTCCCTGAGCATGGTGGGGAAGGCATATAATCAGAGACTAAGGAGTCTGAGGCAAGAGGAGCTCAAGTTCAAGGTCAGCTTGTCAACTTTGAGACTGTCTCAAAAAAAAAAAAGTTAGGGATGTAGTTTACTGTTAGAAAGCCCCTTGGGTTCAATCCCCAGTACTGTGGGGAAAGAAAGCACCAGGAATGTTTAAAGATGAATTAACCATGATCAGCTGTACCGATGAACTTCTAGGAAGTCCCTGGGAAGGACAGCCAATGATCTATCTGCACATGAAGTCTTAAGTCTTGGACACATATTTGATTATTCTACTTTTTTTTTTTTTTTGGTACTGGGGATTGAACTCAGGGTCACTCAACCACTGAGCCACATCCCCAGCCCTATTTTGTATAGAAACAGGGTGTCACTGAGTTGCTAAGTGCCTCAACATTGCCGAGGCCAGCTTTGAACTCATGATCCTCCTGTCTCAGCCTCCCAAGCCGCTGGGATTATAGGCGGGCGTTACCATGCCCAGCCAGACTTGATTATTCTGTTTTGCCTGCTTGTCTACATTAGATTTCTAACTGGCTCCTAATGTGTCCATACCTATCAGAACTATCATTTTCCCACCCATCATTCTCAGGGATCTTTAAGCTTTTCTGTGGGCTGCTTGGAGCAATATCCACAGTCCTTACTGCAGTTTGTGAGCTTCAGGAATACAGTTCTTCCATCCCAACCTCATTTGCCTTTACATTCCCAAACCAGGCCGTAGGATTGCTATGGTTTGAATGTTTGACCTGAGAATTCTTGTGTTGTAAATTCAATTCCCAACGTCATATATTAATGCTATTTCGAAGTGGAACCTTTGGGAAGTAATTAGGGTTAAATAAAATCATGATAGCATGAGTAACTTTACAAGAAAAAGAAGAGAGACCCCAGCTAGCTCACCGCACTTTCTGCCATGTTATGATGCAGCAGGAAAGTCCTCGCTAGAAGCGGAACAGAGTTTGATACCATCCTCTTGGGCTTTCCAGCCTCTAGAACTGTGAACCAAAAAAACCTCCATGTAAGTGACTTGCTCTCAGGTATTTAGTTATAACAATAGAAAACAAACTAGGACAAGAGTCAATGCCCCCTCTTGGTCATTTGTCACACTGGCCCTTTTGCTGTCTCCCAGGCCTGGTACTTGCTGTTCCCTTGATTGCTTTTCTCCTGGGCGTAGCCTCCCATCTTTCCTGTCCTCTCTGCAGAGAAGCCTCTTCCAGAGTACCTATGGTCTAGAGCTGACCTCCAGCTACTCCCTCTCTCTGCTCTTTTTACTTCCTCCAAGGCACTTTTCCCATTCATCAGGTATTTGCTATTCCCCCACTAGCAGGAACTCCCTGGTAGGGGGCTGGTCTAGTTTGTCCATGTGGCCACATGGCAGCTGTTGAGTGAAGGAAGATGAACGCCTACTGGCCTCCCCACTTGGACATCCTACAGACACCTCTCATTCAGCATCCTTGGAACTGAACTCATATTCTGCCCAAATCTGAATTCCTCACCTCCATGCAGGGCACTCCTGATGTCCTGTTCCTTGATCTAGAGATCAGAGCATCACCTTTGACTCCCCCCTTTCTTGCTCTTGTTTACTTTCACCAGTTATGTCAAACCCTCCTAAATATTCTCAAACATTGTCATCACCCACTCCTGCCCTCATCCAGACCACCATCTGGGTTCACCTGAATGGTTGCTATTGCCTCCCTACAGGTCTCCCTACCTCCAGCCTGACCACCTGTAGTCTGCTCGTCACCTTCCTGCTAGAAGGATCTTGCAGAAGTGGACAGGTACCCAAACCATAGTCAAAACCCCAGGGGGACTAAACTGGTACTTCTTAGCCAGGATTCCTTGACTCTTCCTGACCAGGCTCCTGTCAGCACTTCCTGCATCATTTCCAGCCAGTTCCTCACTTGCTTTTCCTCTGCCTTCTTGCCCCCCACTTTCCCATTAGAACCATGTGCCCCCATGTCCCATCAAGTCACTGTCTTTTATTTTGCAGAACATGCCAACACTAGTCCACTTTGACTGTAAGATTGCAGCGTGACTTTGGATGAAGTGCTTTCCGACTCCCCCAAGCAGCAGGATAGCTCAGTGGAAGGCTGAGTTCATGGGCTGAAGTTGACCTGAATCCAGATCATTATGACCATGGCCAAGTCCTGTGACCTGCCCACATCCATTCCTGCTGCATGGAGGCAGCGGCTTTTTCAGCACCTGGAGTTCTGGCAGCTCACACCCCAGACCCTGTCTTTACTCCCTGGGTTACCTGGGAACTTGGGAAGAGAGTTGGCTAAGGGCTCTTTGGGCATAAACCCCAATTCTTCCCACGTCTAGCCTATCTTCTGGACAGCCAGGAAAGCTGTGGCTGCTGCCAGACCCAACTGTGGCCCCGCCTGTGGTCAGAGAGCTATTGACATGTTTCTAAGCTCAAGACAGTTGCAAGTCTTTGACTAGGGAAACATTCCTGTCATCACCACAGGCCTCTGGGGAGGGTGTGGTCCAGCAGAGGGACTGGACCTGGCCAGTGTGTAATGCCTGTGAAGAGAACACAACATAGTCCCACAGGCTGGAATGCCACCACTCTCATGTGCTTGCAGAGTCCATGTGTATGCACTCACACTCTTGCACAGAGAATAGTGTGCTGCATACTTTCTGAGCCTTGCTTGTTGACTTCACACTGTCTTGAAGATTATTGCATATCTGCTCATAAATATCAACCTCATTCTTTGTAAATGGTTAGACAATATTCCATCGTATGGATATGTTAAAATTGATTTAACATTTCTGGCTAAATAACAAGACATCTAGGTTGTTTCCAGTTTTCCCAGAGCAGCAAGCCCATCCATAGTTTGCTTACATGCAAGGAAAACTACAGGACCACTTCCTAGAGTGGGAATTGCTGGCTTAACTACTCTGTGCATTTCTTAATTTGGAGGGGGCACTGGAGATCAGACCCAGGGCCTCACACATGCTAGGGAGAGTGGTTTACCACTGGACTACATCCCCCACCCCTCCTTTTTCTTTTTTTATTCTTTGAGACAGAGTTTTGCTAAATGGCCCAGACTGGCCTCCAACTTTCTATCCTTCTGCCTCAGGCTCCCAAGTAGCTGGGTATATGCCACCACGTCCAGCTGGTTTTATATGCATTGAGACTTTTAAAAAGAAAATCTACAATATGATGTGGTTTGGGGTCTGGCTTTTATTCAGTGTGCTTTTGGGGTTTGTTTAGCCTTCCAGCTATAGGACATATCATAATGTATTGATCCATTCTTCTGTTGATGGACATCATGATTGTTTTCAAGCTGGGGCTGAATAAAGTTGCTATAAAAATTCTGATGTATGGATATGGTTTTTTTAATTTGCAAAAACATTGTCAAGTTGTTCTTCAAGATGTTGTTGTGATCATTTACCCCACCAACAGTGAACTGTAGGTCCCCATTTCTTTATTAACACTGGTTCTTCTTGGCATTTCTGTCTTTTATTAAGCTAAGTGAAAAATGTGAGAGCTCATGGTAATCACTTTGTATTTTTTTCATGGACTTTACCTGAGACTTTTTCACATATTAAAAAGCTATCTTGATCTTCAGTGAACTTCGGAGAGTATTTTAACCTAGAGTAGAAACATGAGTGTGCGTGCGTGCGTGCGTGCTGAATGGAAGGAGTCTATGCAGAAACAGAAATGCTGCAAGAGGCAGGACGGGGCTGGTTGGAGATGAGGTTGAAGAAATGGGGCAGAAAGGAGGGGCACACCGCAGGGAGCCTGCTCAGGCAGAGGAAGGACTTGCCTGGGTCAAGAGGTAAGGAAGAGAAGGTGGTCAGAGAGGCAGGAAGGTCTGGGCTTGGGTGCTCGAGTGTGTTCCATCTTGGTGACCGTCTGCTGTGGGAAGAAACACTGGTGAGGTTGGGACTGGGTGAGTTGGGAAAGGATTCAGACTGACCCACTGAGAGTCAGGAGAAGCAGCAGGTTTGGTTGCCCACGCAGAGAACTCAGCAAGCATGTTAGGATGATCCTGGACCAAAAATTGGACTCTCACTGTGGGTCCTGGCATTAAAGTGCTGGGTCACTTTGGGCAGGTCCCTTCCTCCCCTTCAGTCTGTTTTTTTGACCTGAAAAACTGGAGTTGCATTCGTTCTGCCTTGTCCTATAATCAAGTAAGTTTTCATATTTTTGTTATGGATGAGAAAAAAAATAATTTTTTTTTTTTGTTATTTCATACTCTGTTTTTTTTTTCTTTTGGTGTTGGAGAGTGAGCCCAGGGGTGCTTAACCACTGAGCCACATCCCAGATCTTTTTTGTTATTTTTTCACTTTGAGATAGGGTCTCACCAAGTTGCTTAGGGCCTCCCTAAGTTGCTAAGGCTGTCCTTGAACTTGCAATCCTCCTGCCTCAGATTCCTGAAAACTTTTTCATTTTTTAAAACCACGCTAGGGTTTTAATGTGTCCCTCAAAGTTTATGCACTGGATGCACATCTGTAATCCTAGCCACTTGGGAAACAGAAGCAGAAGGATTTCAAGTTCAAAGCCAGCCTCAGCAATTTAGTAAGACCTTGTCTCAAAATTAAAACTTAAAAAAAAAAGGGGGGGGGCAAGGATGTAGCTTAGTGGCAAAGCACTCCTGAGTTCAATCCCCAGGACCAATAACAACAATTTAAAAAAACAAACAAAAAACCTTCAGGTGTTGAAAATTTGATCTCCAATGTGGTGGTGTTAGAAGTGGGACCTTTAAGAAGTGGCTAGACCACAAAGACGCTGCCCTTGTCGGTGGATTTATACAGTGAGTGCCTTATGAAAGGGTAGATTGGACCCCCTCTTACTGTCTCTGTTCCCCTCTTTTTGCCACAGCAAGAAGGCCTTTGCCAGCCTTTCAGTCTTGAACTTACCAACATTCAGAACCAGGTGCCAACAAAATTCTGTCCTTAAAATTGTGTGTGTGTGTGTGTGTGTGCGCGCGTCCACTAGGGATGGTTCTGCCAGGCTGGTGTGTACAGGTCTGGTCTCCCTGGGGCACTCTACCACTGAGGATAACCTCAACTCTTTGTGTTTATTTTGAGACAGGGTCTCACTGAGTTGCCCAGGCCAACCTCAAGCTTCCTATCCTCTACCTAGCCTTCCAAATTGCTGGGGTCGCTGCACCACTGTACCTAGTAAAACTGAACTATTTAATACTGTTGAAATGTTAGTGGGTTGGTCATGAATCACCCACCTGTGGTATTCTGTTATAGCAGCACAAAATGGACTAGGACGTACAGTTAAGTACAATTTAAGAATCTCATCATTTATTTTGATATTATATCCTCCTAACTTTTTCTTGCTAAAATGTCCTATCTTTTATGGCAAGGTGGTGATCCCAGATGGCCCATAATGCCTTCACTTGTGAAAAGAAAATGTTGGCCACCTAATGGCAGCCCCCCACATGTGTTCTGAAATCTTGGGGTCAATGGGACCCTTGGAGTCAATGGGTCTGTAGGCCCCTCCCAAATCTGATAATCCGCTGTTCTGCCAAGGACTGGTCTCCTTTCTGCAGTGAATTTGGAAGAGCTGATTTCCAGGTCACCTTGGCTCTGTCAACTTTTAAGAGGGGAGGACTCACAGGGACCAGCTCCTCCTCCCGGCCCTCAACCCCGGAGTCACCCAAGATTCCCTCTTCAGGTCACAGATCCTGGTCTCAGCAGCAATTCTGTAGTTTTTGGCCAGAGCAGGGGTGAAGCCAAGGGACCAAGCAGTTCCAGCCTTCTGAGTAGCTGAGATTGCAGGCTCAACCCACTTTACGTACGAAGTAACGGAAGAGTGGAGAAGTGAGGCAGCTCACCATCTGCACTGGCTGGTGAGTGGCGGGCCCAGAATCCACATCCAGGCTCAAGTCCAGAGAATCACTCTCCCACCATCTCCTTGGAAAGTGGGCTGCCGAGAGCACCTGCTGAACCCTGGAAGGTGGGCCTGGGCCAGGGAGCTTTGGCACCTCCCCCCAGACACAAAGGGGACATTTGCTTGCTGCCCTCAGGAGTGCTGCTTTGGTCCTACAGGAGCTGAGCTGAGTGACATGCCCTGTCCCGCCCCACAGGCTTGCTCCGTGCCTCTGGCTTCCCCGTGCTCCTGTGCTGAGCCATCTTTGTGTGTCGCCAGGCTGGAGCACCCTCTCCGTGTGTTTGTCTTCAATTCTTCTGAGAGGAAGAACCAGGTTGTGCCTATGGGTCAGGTGATCGGGGGTGAGGGGCAGCACAGTCCTAACCTGTAGCTTTTATCAAAGGAAAGCCCCGGAATGTGCTGGGGATGTTGTTGGACCTTGGAAGCTTCTCTGAGGGTCCAGGGAATTGGCAGGGACCTCGCAGAGCCTGGGCAAGCATAGCCTACGGAACCCAGATGCTCAGGGCTGTGGACACCATGGAGGAATAAGACCTGCCCTCTGTCCTTGAGCTCCCCACCATTAGAGGGAGAGACTGACCCACAAGCAAGATTTGTTACCTACCCAGGATACCATGTGGCCCTGGTGCAGTGGGCAGCAGAGGGGATCTCATTATTCCTGCCTGAGGAACTGTAGGGAGGGCGGGTCTGGGACAGTCACTTGAGCTGATATTAGGTGGTAAGGAGGTAACTATCTAGGGGATGGAGGTGGCCTTTCACTACTAATGATGGACCTCCTCCACATTGGCATTCTCCATCTCTTAGCGTAAGACCTTCCTATGCACTGGCAGCCCAATACATTGACATGTGTCTAGGAAGAGACCTGTGGCATCGACTTGGCCCCTGGTCCTTAAACTTGAGCCTGGAAGATGTGGTGAAGTAGGCTGCCATGCCCACCCCTGAGCTCTGGCCGAGGTCTCTGATAGGGTCTGAGGATCTGTACTTCCAACATATCCTCAGAATTGTTGCTGCCTATGGTTGAGGGATCATGCCATGAGGATACTGCTCTGCCCAAGCCTCTCATTTTGTTTAGAAAGAAATGGAGACTGGAGCAGCTCCTCCCAATCGCCCAGGAGCAGGAGCAGAGAAATGGCCAGACCTGCCTCCAGACTCCTCTCTACTCAGCCCTTGCCCACAGTCCGGTGTCAGCCTGCCACCTCTGGGACCAAATGCCCCAGGGCTGCTGTTCAGAGAACAGCCCTGTATGAGGGCCTTGAGAGGCCAGCATGACCTTGAGCAGCAGCGAGTCCCCCGCTGGCCTGGGAGGGGAATACTGTCCCGTGGCTGCCTGGCCCATCTGCCAGGCCAACCGCTTGCCACTAGGTGTGCTGCCAGCCCAGCTTCCCCAGTGACCCAGTGTGGTCTGGCACCCAGCCAGAAAGGGCAGCAGGGCCAGCCGGGAGCGGGAGGCTTTGGCAGAATGGCAGTGAAGAGCATCCACTGGGTTACTTCGTGTTCCCTGCAGGGGGATGAGCAGGAGTCTGTCCAGATACCTGAGGTGTGCCAGGTCTCCACTCCAGCTGACAGACATTTGGGGGGACTATCTCCAAGTGCCACAGTCTTGGGAAGGGAAGACCTTAAGCTGGCCATCCTCCTGACCCAGCGCAAAAATGATTTTAACCGTTTGAAGGAAATTTCAGGCCCCAGGCAGGCCAGTCCCCAGATCAGAGCTTCCCCAGGCAGGCTGTTCCTCCCTCCAGGGACTTCCCTAGGACCGGGGGGACTCCTGGTCACTGGATGTGCTCCTCACAGGTGTCCCTATGTGGGGATCTCTTCTATTGCTCAATTCATAACCATGACCATTTCCCACTGTCTGTCTGTGTCTCACTCTGGGAACTCTGACTCCAAAGCGTGTAGAGATCAAGTTCAGACCAGGCCTGGTGCAGACTGGGCTGGCTCCTCACCAAGACACTGGTGACCTTTTAGCCAGCATGAGCTTAGAAAAGGCTTCCTGCCGTGACTGGTCTGGACCTCCCGCCTGGACACCTTCCATCAGGTGGGTCACTGAGGGCCACCCACCAGCAGCCTGGGGAGCTGAGAGAGGTGGGGAGGGGTGGGGAGGTCCAGGTCGATGGCTCTGCGCTCACGGTCTGCGAGTCGTTGGCATTGCCTTTCCCACCCACCCTGCCCTGCTTCCCCACTGCCCTGCAGGAACTTGAAGAGCTGGAGCCCTGGCCCCGCTGCAAGGATGATGGCTTTCCAGTGGCAACATCATGGAGACTTGTCCAAGAAGGAAGGAGCACCCACTGACTGCATGCTTGACCCCCCAGCAGTTAAGGGCAGCAGTGGCCCGGGGCTGGCTGGTTTGCCTTGTCCTGGGCATCCACGTGCAGGCTGCTCTTTAGCAAGCAAGTTCCTGCTAAAGCTCGGCGTGATGCCACCACCAGCCCAGGCACAGGGAAGAGATAGGTCTTGGGCAGTTGCATAACTGCCCTGAGGTTTCCTCATCTGTTAAGTGGGGATGGTAAACTGTCTATTTACAGGAGTGTCATGGGGATTAAGGAGATGGTGCTTATATAAATACTTGGCCAAGGAGCCTGATAACTACTCCAAAAGTGTCTAAAAAGAAGCTGCCCTGTGATAGGGAAGCTCACCAGCAAACTAAGAAGCACCAGGAGAGATCAGAGAGGAGTCAGCCCTCCACAGCCCTGGGTTCTGCAACCACTACTGACTGAAAATGCACACAGAAAATTAGGTCTGCAACGTTGTCAGTATTCCCCAAACAATGCCGTACAGTAACTATTTACGCAGCATTTACATCACATTAGGCATGGTAGGCTATCTAGAGATGATATAAAGTGTGAGAGAAGATGTATGTAGATTAGATGCAAATGCTTCATTTTATATAGGCCCTTGTGGTACTACGGGTTTGGGTATCCTTGGGGTCCTGGAAACAGTCCCCTTCCAATGAGCTAACAAAGCCACTCAGAGGGGGAGGTCAATGAAGGTTTTGAAGAGGAGATCAAGAAAATGCAGGCAAATAAGAAAATGGAGGGTAAGGAACATGTTTGGGCTGCAGAATTTCAATGACATTTAGAGATGGCCCTTCCAGGGAGTGGAGCTGACCTCCTCTGCCCCTGAGTGCGCGCTTAGAGCCACAGACTGGAGGGGAGAAATCGGTGGTGGAGAAAGCTTGCAGACATCATTTTACCCAAGGGACGGGGTAAACTGACTCAGCAGTGATAACCTGTGCAGACATTGTACAGGCTCTGATCTGGGGAGACAGAAGCCCCTCACCTTCCTGTTACTCTTACCAAAAAGGCAGAATTGCAGTCTGATCATGAGAGAACATCAGAAAAATCCATGCTGAGGACACTCTACAAAATGCCTCAGCAGGACCTTTCCAAGGGGTTGAGGTCATGGTCATGGAAAACTAGGAGGGACCGAGGAAGCCTCTTGGGTGAGAGGAGGCCCTATGGGTGGACACATAACAGGTCCTGGGCTGACCCTGGAAATGGAAAGTGCACTGGTGGGATGCTGGTGGAGGCTGGGTAAAGCCTGTGGCTTGGTTGGTAGTCTTGTACAATGTTCACTGCTTAGTTTGACAAATGTGCATGATTATGAAAGATGCTAACTGCGGGGAACCTGGGTGAAGGGTACATGGGACTCTATTTTTGCAGCTTCTCAATAAAATATAAAATCAATCCAACATGCAAGGATTTTTTCCAAATAATGCACTGTAAGAGATGACTCAAGAGTAAGCTCTTCAGGTAGCATGCGCGCATGTGTGTGCATGTGTGTGTGTGTGTGTGTGTCCACGTTTTGTGTAAAAGAGCAGAATGTACATGCTATACTGGGCCAAAGGGGCAGGTGTGGAGATTTGGGGGGCCTGTAAGTGACCAGATCCAAGAGTAGGAAGAAGGATGCTGGAGGCTGGAGGGAAAGACTAGGGCCAGGGGCGGGAAGACTCCGTATCGAGCTGTGTTAAGGAGCTTGGATTTCCAAGAAAGGGGTGGACTGCACCAGCCAGGGCAGATACCCCAACTCTCAGGGAAGCCAGCTGCCTGGTTTGCCCAACCAGCAGCTTTTTCTAGCATGGGCCTGTCCCTGACTGTCCCCCAGCCCCAGTCTACTGAGGCCTCCTGTTCTTTAAGAGTTCAGCAAAATCACCACCACAGGGCACAGCCCATGTCCACTTGGAAATGCCTCCACCAGTATCCACAGGGATTTCTCTCCTTGTCACCGTGGCTCTGAGCACCTGTTCAGGCTGATTTTCCTCCTCATTTCTGGGTCTCATCTGGGAAGTGGCCTAATCCCTTCAGGGTCAAATGTGTGGACAAGGAGACTGAAGGTCAGGATGAAGGAGGAGTATATTGGATGGCTTAGCAGGGATAGTCCTGTCCTAAAAAGCCCGGACCTTCTATCCTCAGGGGAGCTCCCTCCATGTGTGTTGTGCCCCAGATCCTCCCCCTCTTCAAGGCCCCCCCCATCAGTTAACTCTGCTTCACTGGACCCCATAGCTGTCAGGGCCTGGGGCTGTTTCCACCACAGTGACCCCTTGGCTAGGGAGGGGGTGGTCTCTCTTCAAAGAATCATTCTGCAGTCTGCTCTCAGACCTCCCTGTAGGAACAGTGAATAGGACTAGGATTGTGATAGGTGGATGGCTTACCCCCTGGCAGTGAGTTCTCCAGTGTGAGGTGTACTTGAGCCGGGCTGGGCAGAAACCCATAGGGACACAGAGGAGATCCCCACCTTGGCCCAGCTGGTTGTTGAGGCCTGGGGGCCAGTCCGAGATCTTGGGGTTTTGGGTGGCACTCAGTCCTGGGCACTGGGTGGTTCTTGCTGAGGTGCATGGTGCTGACAGACTGCATTACTCATACCTCTGTGCCCCTGGATCTGCTGCTGCATTCCACCAAGGGCTGGTCAAAAATATTTGGTAAAAATTTTTTCATCTGTGCTGAACATGCGGACTCCCCCTGGCCCCCACCATCATCATTCCCTAAACAATGCAGTATAACAATTAGCTTTATGTTGTGTTAGGTGTTCTAAGTAACCTAGGGATGATTTAAAGTCCACGGGGGATGAGCATAGGTTCCACACAAGTACCATGCCACGTAACAGAAGGGGCTCCAGCGTCGAGGATCTTGGTACTCTGTATTCCCAGCCAGTGCCCGAGGACATCAAGGGATGGTGTACTAACCAGGCAGCTTGCTCTGGCGGACCTCAAAGGCCCTCCACACTGGAGTTGCCCACGTGATCATCATTGCCATGCTCCCAAGTCCCAGGCTGACTGTGGATCTCTATCCTGGGGTAAAAGTAAGCTCAGTCAGTGTGCGGAGCCTGCCAGGGAGTCATTCGAAGAGCACGCCCCTGCACGCACTAGGCTGGCAGCCCCAAGGCTAGCCTGACCCAGGGCCAGGGGCAGGAGCCCTGTGTTCCGTCTTCAGGACGAGCACTGCATCTTTCTTGGCCATATTCAGCAGCGGCACAGGCCCCACAGGTGTTGGGAAGCGCAGGGAGCTCCTGCAGGGCCTTACCCCAAGTGAGGCCCTTAGGAAAGACCACTTCCTCCACTGGCCTCCCAGGCTGCCTCCCACCGGGACCAGGTGGCTCTGGGGCGTGTTTGCTCCAAGGGCTTTTTACACCAGGCTCTGCCTGAGGCCTCTGGCCCTGCTGGCATTTGCAGGTCCCACCAGCTGGGCTCCAAAAGAGGCCTGGGAACCCAAGGAGGCTATGGGGTGGCATGGCCACTGGGGCTGGGACACTCTCCAAAGGCAGGGGTCTTTGACTGTGGGGTCCCAGGTGTCAGCCTGGCTCTGCTCCCAAATGAACCTCTGACCCCAGGGTTGTTGATACCAGGCCTGATCCCCAGGCCTGACCCCCAGGTCTGGGCTGTCTGAGCTCAGAGCCTGGCACATGTGGGCCAGGATGATAGTCCCTGTTCACATATTTACAAGCACTTCTCTCTGTTATCTCCTCATGATTACCCAGGAAGAGGCCGTTATCTCCACAGGTAAGCAGAGGAAGAGGCGGAGAGGCTGGGTAGCCCTGTCATCCTGCTGGCAGTGGGGGCCAGGCCTCCTGAGCTCAGCCTGGGTCTTCTGGGATAACCTACAGAAGCAGGCATGGCCCTAAAAGCCCAATTCCATGGGCACTCTCCATGGCTTCGTAGGGTGACAGGAAGAGCTTTGGAGCTGCACATACCTGACTGCTGACATTTGTCTTCACCACGTCCAGCTCTCTGCCGCAGGCCTATGGGATCAGCACGTGGAAGTCGGGGGCTGGAAGGATGTGCACCCCATGCATCCAGCCAGACACCCAAAAAGGCAGCAGGGGGTGAGTCTTAGAGGAGTGGCAGCAGTCCTGGGCACAGGGAGTGGGGAGGACAAGCTGGGCTGGAGGGAGATCTGGGGACAGTGGGCAGCTGCTCAAGGCATGATTGGGCTGCTCCTGCCTCACAGAGGTCACCTGGTAGAAATAGCCTCAACCGTGGCTCACTGGCTGCTCCATGTGAGGCTGACCCTCAGGGATGCACAGGGTATTCCGAGTGGCCAGGGATGTTAGGACTGCCGACATGGGGGCCAGTGGTCAGCCTGGCTCTGCTCCAGGGTGGAACCCCTGACCCCAGTTTTGTTGATCCCAGGCCTGACCCCAGATCTGAGGACACTCTGGTGCTTGCACAGATGTGGCAGGGCACCAGGGCTGCTTGGCTGTTCCCATAGACACCTGAGTGAGGGCCCCTCGGTGGAGCCCCAGCTAACTGCACCACAACACGAGAGCACCAGGTGGGCCAGGACCCTGTGCAGACAGACATTTTTTGCTCAAAAAAGATGTATAAAGGAAGAATTTGTCAGTGAAGTTGGTCCCTTATACATTTGGGACTTGATTAATAACATGCTCTAAATTCGTGCCACAGACTCCCAAAACACCATTCTTACCACTGGGAAATAGGAGCTTATTAAGATGCACTGATGAAGATAAGCACAGAGCTACTGTGTTGACCACTGTCTGTCCCACAGGGTGTGCCACACATTGGGACACACACACACACTTTGCCTCCGCTTCACTGAATTTTTTTTTTTTTTTTTTTTGAGTGCTGGGGATTGAACCCTTGCATAAGCTAGGCAAGTGCTCTACCCTCTGGGGCAGGTGGAGGCACCTCAGGATCCCTGGTGAATGAGATAGCACCCATTTCCCACCCGAGGCTGGCAGCCACTTCAGCTGGGGTGGTCCCAGGATGTCCCTTGAGAGCAAACCGTCCTATGATGAGAACTGCCTTTTAGATGCGTGGTCAGACTTTCCGGCTCAGTTGTTTGGGAGCAGGGGTTGGAGACCATTCAATTCCCATCCCTCTGGTTTCCTGGCTCCAGTTCACAGAGCACTGGAGGCAGGAAGGGAGGGCTCTTGGCTGGCAGGTTCCTCTGGGAGGGGACAGGTGGGAAGCCGGTGCTGGGAGCTCTGTGTCACACAGGGGCTCCCTGAGGGCTTTGTTTTGCTCTTGCTCTGAGAAAGTCCCTCCCTGGCCACTGGAAGGGCTGGACTTCCCCTGCAGAGGGCACACCCAGGTCAACTGCCCTAGTAGACCACAGCAGGCGGCGGGGGGAGATGGGGAGTGGGTGACCTGCAGAGACAGGCTCCTCTCTGGCCAGCCTCCACTTCCCCTCCTGGGATGAGAGGATGTGTGCTATGTGGTGGGGAAGAGGTGGCCGAGGAGCAGCTCAAACAGCCTGGGTGGGCTTCCCCAGCCTCTGCATCCAAGTGCCAGGTGGACGCCCGGTGCCCTCAGGTCGACTGGGAGTGGGCTTTGAGAGCATTTGTCCCCAAATGGTCCTGTTCATGGGGGTTCCCACTCCTCCTTTAGGGGTACGGAAGGCAAAATGACCCTACCCCATCCAGAAAGTAGACGTGGTCCTCATTAATTCATTTCAACAGGCCCTTGCTGAGGGCCAGCCCTGAGCTTGTCCTGCACCCTTGCTGCCCTCTCAATGCACCACCCAGAGTGCAGGTGGGATCCAGGCCAAAGGAGCTGCAAGGAGCAGGGGGCACCCGAGGCAAAGAGGAGCCCTGGGGTCAGACCCCGCCTCCCAGGCAGGCTTGAGCTGAGCATTGAAGGGGAGAGGAAAAGAAAGGCTGAGGGGGTGTTCGTGGGGGAGTCCTTGGGGAGAAGAGACGTGGACAAGAATGGGTGATCAGGAGGCCTGGAGCATGACGGGAATGACCCCAACAGTCCTCAGGTGACAACTGGCCGTTGGAGACCAAGAGGAGGCCTTGCTGGGACTTAAGGAGGGGAATGTGCCATTCCCGTGCAGTCTGGGGCCATCCTCCCACCACGCATGCGCATCCGGCCAGCAGGCGCAAAGCTGAGCCTGGGAGACAGTCTGGGGGCTCCTGCAGTGACTTCCACCAGGAAAAATGGGGCTGCCCTAGTTTTCTAAGCTGAAATGAAGTGGCTTAAAACAACACACATCTGCCATCTCTCTGCTCCTGGGGTGGGGGTCTGGACCTGCCTAGCTGGGTCTCCAGTTGGGGCAGAGCTGTCGGTGGGCTGCGCTCTCACCCTGGCCTTTAGGAAGAAATTTGTCCTCTCCTGGCGGCCGTGGGCTGGAGCCACCCTTGGGTCCTGAAGCTGGCCTGCAGCCTCCACGTGGCCCTGTCTGTGGGCAGCACGACAGGGAAGCACTCTTCAGGTCCCTAGGAAGAGCCTAAGCCGATTGGGGGAGTGACATCACATTTAGCATGCCCCATTGGCTAGAGGCGAGTCACAGGTCCCACCCACCCTCACAGGGGAGGAGCTTAGTCAGGGCCTCAGACCACCTTCGCACTCTGCCTAACCCAGGAGCCTCCACCTCTGGATCTGTGTACACGTCCTTCAAATTCCATGGATGCCTGAAAAGAAGGTCTTATACACAAACCCACACACCAGGGGAGCCGCTGGTGGGCCCAGGCTTGGAGCTGGGGGATTAGGAGGCCGCAGGGAAGCTGCTCCAGGCTCTTCCCCAGGTATCTGTCTGTGTCCACTAATTTACCTGAGCGCAGAAAGGCTCAGCCGAGGCCCAGGACTGGCCCCACTGGGCCCTCCTCCCACCAGGTGGCCCAAGCCAGACAGACATAATTCTTCCCTCCTGGCACAGTGAGTGGTTGAGGGCAGACCTGGCCAGAAACCAGACTCTGGGACTTCTGTCCCCCACTCCCACCCCCAGTGGTACTGGGGATTTTTGAACTCAGGGGCACTCTACCAATGAGGAACACCCCTGGTCCTTTTAATTTTTATTTTAAAATATGGTCTCACTAAATTGCTGAGGCTGGCCTTGAATTTGCTCTCATCCTCCTGCCTTAGCCTCCAGAGTCAGTGGGATCACAGGTGTGCACCACCATGCCCAGCTTTCTCCAAGGATTTCTGCTGGGACTGGCAGGAGTGATGAGCTGGAGGGAGTCCCTGCCCGCCAGGACCACAGGTCTGGCCACCGGGAGAGTCTGTCAGCAGCAGGAGAGACCCGTGGCATAACAGAGGGCGAAGCAGAGATGGGTGGCCCAATGGCTCCTTCAAGCCCCTGGTTGCAGCCAGGCCCTCAGCCATGGGCTCCCCAACAGCACGAGCAGACCCCTTCCCCCTCGTTTTCAAACATCTTTTTTTCTTTAGATGACTTGGGCCTTCTGACCCTCACCACTGTCAAAGTGTCCAGGTGAAAGTGCTTTCATTTCCCAGTGTCCATCCCTGAGGCCTGGGCAGGGCAGAGGGGCTGGACTCCAACCCGTCTCTGTTGGCACTTCCCCAAGGGCAACAGCTGGCAAGTGACAAAGAGGGTGGCCCCCCACCCCAGCACAAGGTGGGGACACTCATTAAGAAAGTGGAGGCTGTTCCCATGCTCTTCAGCCACCGTGTTTTACAAACACCTTTAATAAGTAAGATATGCTCTACGGCTGGGCATTGTGGAACATGCCTGTAATCCCAGTGACTCGGGAGGCTGAGGCAAGAGGATCATAAGTTTGAGGCCAGCCTCAGCAACTTAATGAGGCTCTCAGCAACTTAGTGAAACCCTGTCTCAAAATAAAAACTTTGTTTGTTTTTTTTTTTTTTAGTACCAGAGATTGAACCCAGGGCACTTAACCCCTGAGCCACATCCCTAGCCATTTTGCACAGATGGTGTGGGCACTGTTCCCTCCGGGCCCAGGACGTGGGCATCCTGTTCCATACAGGACTCTGGTCAATATTCCCTCAGGAAGCCCAGGGCTGAGCTGATGGAGGGGCTCCTGGAACCCCCTCTTCTCTTGCTCTGGCCTTAAGTACAATGCCCTGGCTGCCCTGTACCTGGAGCCTGGCCACCACCTCCCGCCTTCTCATGGGTGCGAGGTAGACAGCGTCCGTTCTGCAGCCGAGGAGCCCATCTCCACCACTTTATAGGAAGAAAAGAGAGAAGAGGCTCCGGGGATCTGGGGCTTGGAGCCAGATTCAGTTCTTTCCACCCAGAACAGCTCTGTGACGGTCAAAAACCATGCTTGTGACTGCCACATTACCTGCTGGAGCTTACACACCGTCTGTGAGCCGCTGACCTCGTTCTGTGTAGGGCTGGCTGTGCTGGAGGGAGAGCCCGGCAGGGTACTGGACCTGCTCCCCATCTCCCCATGAGGATGGCCATATTCCTTCGCATTTCCATGTTTCTGCCTGTCTTGTGGCTGGCTTGAAGTCATCCATGACAGGAATGTTTACGCCAAGAAATGGGCAGATGCTGCAACTGGCTGCTCCCTCAACCCCGCCCCTGGCAAAGAGCTGCTTGGGAAACACCAGCGCTGGAGGAGACCTAGCGAAAAAGGCTGGGATGTTGGAGCGGGGTTTAGTTACCTATTACTGAGGAATAAGCCGCCTCAACACTCATGACTTACCATTTCTCCTGGTTCTGTGGGCTCCCTAGGGTGGGCTGCTGCATGACTGGTCAGGACCACTCTCGCAGCTGTGCACACGGCCTTCCCTCCCAGAGGATGGTCTGGCTTCCTCACAGATGGCCTCTGGGTTCCAAGAGAGCGTGAAGCTTCCAGGCCTCTGAAGACACTGGTGCAGCCGCATTTCTGCCATGTTCCCCTGGTCAAGCAAGTCCCAAGACCTGTCCAGATTTAGTTGGGAGGGGAGACAGACTGTGAGTGGTGAGAGGTCCCCTGGGGGCCACGGATACAGCAGTCACTCACAGGAGATGAGGAAGGCAGACTCAGCTCCAGTCGATGTGTGTGGAAACGTACCTGTGGGCGGGGCCATGTGGAAGGGCATTGCCAGCCCCGGTGTACGGAGGAGGAAGACAGGGGACGCTTAGGACAATTGCTCAAGAGACCCGTCCTCCTCACGCCTCCTGCCAGCGGGAGATGACACTTGATCCTGGGTATGGGGGCACCTCACCCCTCGGTCGATGTGGTGTGTCAGGGTCTCAGGGAGGTTTTACAGTCTGGGGCATCTCTGCCAGGAGTTCACAGGACTGGCAAGAGGCTGGGTGTCTTTTTGGTGAACAGTCTGGGCAAGAGGCTCGGGTGGACATTTGTCATGTTCTGGCTGCCCAGGAACACCCCTGTCTTCTGTGCAGTTGATGGTAGCTGGACGATCAGCTTCCTGACCCAGAGGTGGCATGCGGGGGGAGAGCGGGCACTTGTGCAGTACTGGCACGGGCATTGCTTTTGGAAGCATGGCATGAGCCCCGTTTCCCAGGCTTGCTACAATTTTGTGACCCCCAAGAGCTTGTTGATAAACTCCTTGTTTGGTTTAATCAGCCAGAAAACGAAAAGAAACAAACAAGACACTTGCTCAAGGTCCCACAGCTCTGGGCGGCTGCTGGTGGTCTTCGAGGCTGAGGAAGGGCTTCCTGTTCTAGGCGCCCCTGGCCAAGGCTGGTGTGGTCAGGGACGCTGGGTCTCTGAAGGGCGTGACTATCAGCTGGAGGGAAGGGCCTCCTGATACCTGAGAAGAGGAAACTCTTGCTGAAGATAGGGACAGCGAGGCCTGCTGGCCAGGTCACTCCCTGGCCTGTCCTCCTCTTGTTCGTCTGGTCCCAGCTCTTGTCTGCCCCCATATTGGGGTGAGGGACTCCAGTGAGGCCGACTTGGCCCAGACATCAGCCTGGGGTGGAGGTTTCCGGCAGTGTGGGGCCCTCTAGAAGCCTGAGGCAGAAATAGCCTGGCTCAGTCATCCACACCCTGGGGCCCTGACCAACCATCAGGCCTTGGCTGACCTGGGTGCACTGTGCTCTGTGAAGGCCGCTCGTCTCACCTGGGTCCATTTCTCTATCTCCAAACGAGGAAGTCAAACTTACAGGATTCTGAGAGCCACCCCATCTCCATGGCAGTGCCCTAGAGAGAGCCCAGAGACCCCATGCCCACCCACACGTGGCCAAGTCTTGGTTTCTGGAGTGTCTTAGGGCTTTGTCCCTGACCCTAGATAATCCTTCTCCTTTGCAAAAGTGTGGTCACAAATGATGCAAGGGGTGTCCTTGGCTCCTGCCCTGCTGGCTCTGGAAGGGGAGGGCGGACGGGGCCTGGTTTGTGGGGGAGAAGGCACGTAAACACTCATTACAACCCCAGAGTGAGTGTGCAGGGAGTTTGAACCTTCTACAACAGCCATTTGGCCACTTGCATCAGGAACACGTTTGTGTCTTTGGAGCCAACACCCCGCTCCTGGGACGCTAAGGTAAGACGCTGACTGGAAAGGGGGAGGACAAGGTGCTTCCAGCAGATGGAATGACCTGAGTCCCCAGCCACAGAGAACCTGTCGGCTAGACCATGTCACAGAGACTTACTGCAATACTTCACAGCCACCAGAGATCCACGTTACAAAGGATCTCAGAAAATGCTTTTTGAAATAACATTAGCCAAAAAATGCAGAGTTGAGGGGACATGTTTTGAATTCCATCTAGGAAAACAGAAAAAGAGAATTCACAGGGAAGAAACTTACCAACATATCACATGTGGGTATTCTATGGTTTTATGGGTGAAAAGTATCCTCTTCCCACCAATCTTTGAAGCCCAGCACAACAGGACTCTCCTCCGTGAAGGCTTCCACGATCCCCGGCAGAAGGACTCGCACTTCCCACACCTGCTGGGCCCCTCTCCTGGCCTCTGCCATCTGAGCTTGGTCATGTCCGTCTTCATGCAGAGTGGCCCTCTCAGGGCAGTGGCTGTGTAGCACCTGGCCCCAGGCCTGTCCACACTGTGAAGCCCACAGCGCTCCATGGGCTGAGGCTGCCTCCACCTGGGCTTTCTTCCGGGCTTCCAGTGACCCCTTCCAAATGGTGGCTCTGCGTTTCTTCATGGCAACTAGGCACATCGATGGGGAAATACCCAATGACAGAAGGCACTCTCTCTTTGCCCCGGAAATTTAGCGGGGCTCCTTATTGGCTAATTTTTCTCCTGGTTACGATTCAAGTGATTCAGCTTCATCATGTCTGATAATTTTTCTCTGGATGCTGGACAGTACAACAGAACATTGCTGGGAGTCTGGATTTTGCTGTCTTCCTTTAAAGTCCACTGAGTTTTGCTTGGGCATGCAGCTAAGCTATTGCCACATCAGTCTTGTCCTGTTGGGTCTTGTTTTGGACACGCTCCAGGGCGGCCCTTACTCCAAGGCTGTGGAGTTCTGCACCTAGAGTGGGCCCGTCCCAAGGACTGAGGTCAGATTGGTGGTTACAGACGAACCCACAGCTGAAGGGCACTGGGGATCTGGGGGTTGGTGATAGGAATTCTTCTCCTGTCCTCTCTGTTCTGGGGATGGGCCCCAGGGCCTTGACATGCTAGGCAAGCACTCTACCACGAGCTGCCTCCCCAGTGAGGGTGGCTTTCCTGAGGGCCCAGCTGAGGCCGGCGTGTTCGCTGCTGGCCAGACTCCACGCCTGGGTGGCCACGGGAGCCTGCGATCAGCTCGCAGCTCTCCAGAGCTCTTCCCTGCCAGGCTGCAGTCTCTCCCGGCACACATCGCAGCTACCTCCGTGCCCCTGGACTTCAGTCTGTTTTCTCTGCACCTCGAGACGCTGCTCTCTGGCCTCTACTCCCTGTGCTGTGGTTCAGAGACTGGAGACCGCCTCCAGGGAGAAAGCTGGAGGGGGGCTGAGGCTTCCCTCAGCGCGTCTTTCTCTAAGGTCACAGCCACGACGTGATCCTGAAAACCACCCGCTTCCGTTGTTGAGTCTGGTAAGTGTCACCCTCTATGGCAGAAACCAGGGCCCTGGCAGAACGTTCAGTGGGGGCTTCGCCCCGCCAGCCCACAGCAGCTGATGCTCCACTGCAGGCCACCCCCAGAAGCCCTCTGCTCAGAAGCCCGTCAGGTCCCTGCTCAGCCCTGGTTTCTGGAACAGGACAGCTCCCAGCTCTTACCCTCAACCTCGGCTTATTCTCCCAGAAGCCTTCCTGCCCTTAGGCTGGGCTTGAGCACTGGTGCTCCTGCCTCTCCCTGGGCACCCTTGTAGGCTGCGGGGCTCATGGGGCAGCCCCACCCTGCCTGCTGCATGCTGCCCCTTCGCTTCAGGCCTGGGACGCTTTCGTGAACACGAGTCAAGAATGAAGTAGCACCCGTACACACACCTGTGCCTGTGCATGGCATGAGTGTGAGCACGCACACACATACACACACACACACACCCCACACGGTTCACATAGGCTGCAGATGGTGCCCAAGTACTCGGCAGAGCCTCCTGGCCCTGCTGTTCTTGGGCCACTAGCCCGGAATCCCTGTCTCAGACACAGCCCTGAGGGGAGGGCACCAAATCTGAGGGGTGTTGTGCCCTCAGATCCCCTCGCTCTTCCGCTCTGAGCTTTGGCCCTGAGTCCCGCCGGCTGCTGGGGAGACCAGGTGAGCCTGCTCACAGGACAGCTGTGGACACAGCCTTGTCTCCAGAGCGAAGGCCCTGACGCTGAGGCCAGCACAGAGAGGCTGTGTGTTTGCAGTTTGGTCTTCCTGGAAATCAGAGGCTCCTTCCAGGAAGCACTGTGGCTCTGAGCCTGCTGCCCTGGTGAAAGCCATGCCCTGTGATGGGAGGGGGTGGTGCCAGGACAGGGCGAAGGTCCAGTCTGGGGTGGCCTGAAGTCGCGCTGCCTTCCCTCTCACCAGAAGGTTTACTTTGTAAAGCTGCCCCCCCCCCATCAGCACCAATTGGACCAATTCCTTACCTCACTGGCTCTTGGAGAGCCCCTCTCCCTGTCCCACCCTCTAGATTTCTGTCCCCCTTTGCTGTCTCTTACCCATTTTCTAGTCATAGCCAGAGCTGGCCCAGAGCTGGCCTGGAACTGCTCTGCTCCAAGCCCTCAGCCACCCGCCTTCCCTACAACCCGTTCCAGACACGTCTGGCTCCCAGGGAGGAGCGTAGATTGATGGCAGGCTGCACCCTGGCTTCCTCCCCGCGATCCGCAGGTGTTTCAGGAAGTGGACCTGTGCCGAGCGGTGGCCAGGCGCCCTGCTCCTGTGGAGGAGGCCCCGGAGGGGGAGGAGGAGTGGCTCTGTCACAACCTCTCTCTCTAGCTCTCCAGGGGTCCTGGTCCCAGCACAGCCTGTCCCTCCCACCCGGAGTCACCCTCTGCACCTGGACTCCTCCCTTCTGGCTCCTTCCACTCCAGACATTTCTATTGCCCAACTCCACCACCTCTCAGAGAGTCCTGGGGCAGCGCAGGGACTTGTGTCCTTTATGGCCACCTCCGCCCTCCCCTTCCTGGCTCCAGGAAGCTCTTACTGTGAAGGAGGGAGGCAGGCTGTTTTCCATGACCCAGGCCTGGTGTGTGGGGGGGACTCCTCTCTTTCAGGACTGTGTGACAGAGGCCAGGCAGATGGGCGTTTGCTTCTGCCCTGAGTGATTCCCCAGGAGGGGCCACAGGGAGGGGGAGTCCCACATCCACCAGCAGGTATGGGGCAGGTCCTGGGCAGTTCCTGTCCCCTGTTCCTGACGTGTGACCTTGGCTGTACTTCTGCCCGTTTCTCAGGGTTCCTAAAAATTCTTAGAGCTGCTTTCTGCCTAGGTTAGCTAGAGTTTTCTGTTGCTTGCAACCAAGAACCTTGACCCACATAAGTGGAGGGATAAATCAGCTGCACCCCAGCACCCAGTGCAATGCACAGAGCAGAGTGAAGGCCAGGGAGGTGGGCCCAACTCCTTCCTCTTTTCCCTTGGAATGCATTCCTCTAGCTCCAGGCTGCTCCACCCACCTGATGGCAAATTCCCTTGTGATAAGAACAGCTAAAAATGCCCCAAGATGTAGGCATAGCAGAGAAGGGTCCATTATTTCAGGGAGACGCTCTAGCCCAGTCAGCAAAGTTAGCGCCAAGCCTCTGGCACACCAGTCAGGCTCACCCAGCTCTAGCTTTTGCACGCACCATGCACATGTGCGCACATACATGCGACCCTATGCACAGATACACGTGTGCACGGTCACTCATGCACCTGCCACTGCTGCTCCTCAAACACACAGGCCTTGGTGGCCACAGGAGCCTCTGTCCTGCACAGTGCAAGCCTCTCACAGCACCGATGGCCGGGGCGCTGCCAGGCTGTCCGAGATCGAGCACCCCAGTCATAGGGCCACCTTCAGTTGGATCACACCCGTGTCATGTTGTGCCTTTTGCAGCTCAGAGGTGTTGCTCAAGGACCTGGGAGATACTCTCAAGAACATAACGGTCCATAGAATAAGACCTCGGTCTCCAGACGTGGGAGGACAGAATCTGATAATTCTGTGAAGCAGGGAGGCAGGCTGCCAACCAACCAACACAGCTGGCCTGGTCTCCCGGGCACGGGACAACCCCGAGTACTTCCTACTTCTCCGACCCTGAGTCCCTGTGCGCCCTTGCTTGGTTTTACTTAGCTGGCTTTAAAAAGGGCTAATTCTGGAGGCCACTCACCTGGGCTGTGAACTGGGCGTCTCTCCCTACCGCTGCGGGGAGACACACCTGGATGTGCTATGGTGGGAATGGTTGCCTGGGTTGTTTTCCAGGGACCTGACGTCCACTTTTGTCAAACCCACCAACTCCCTTCACTTGGGCTTGTGCGGGTGTTTGATGGGTGATGTTTTGATGCCAGGAGGCCCAAATCTCCACCTCGAGATCATGCTAACCTGACACTTCCTGAGCACAGGTCCCATAAGGAGTTGGATCACACACAGAGACCACTGGTGACTTCGCCTGCAGAGCACCTTCTCCCCCCCCGCCCCACCCCCCGTCAGACCACCCACTTCTTTATCTTATACGAATCCCCAAACCCCATCCTGGGGGAAGTAGATTGGGACTTGGGTCTCTGCTCTCTGGTTGGCCTCCTTCTTACAAAACGGTTGCTTGCTTCGGTGATTGGCACGTTGTGCAGCAGGAGGAGTGGGCCTGGCGGGTAACCTCACCAGCTGGGTCTCTTGCTGATTTTCCTCTTTACTAGCAACATTCATTCTGGTCAGCTGTAAGGTGGTATCTGCCAGGTGTCCCCACTGTGAAGTTGATTTTTTTTTCTTAATATTTTTAGCTGTAGATGGACACAATATCTTTATTTATTTATTTTTTATGTGGTGCTGAGAATTGAACCCAGTGCTTCACACATGCTAGGCAAGCGCTCCACCACCGAGCCACAGCCCAGCCCTGCAGTTGCTCTTTTTTACTTTGTGATTTATAAGTGTTCAGAAGGGAGTACTTTGAAATTACGAAAATTCCTCATCAAAATTTCTATTTGTTCATGTACTAATGTGTGTCAATATGGAGCTGTGGTAGTCTGTTTTGTTCAGTAAGTGATATGTGACAATCATTAATTTGTTTTGAGGCTCCAATTGTCCTAGCCTTAGCCTATTATTTGAATGCTTGTGTCCCCACAAAATTCATATGCTGAAATCTTAACCCTCAGGGGATGCTATTAGGAGGCGAGGCTTTTGGGGGGTAATTGGGTCATGAAGGTGGAGCTCTCATGAGTGGGATCAAGGGCCTGCAAGAGGAGGCCAGAGAGCTGGCCTTTCCATCATGTCAGTACACAGCAAAAAGCTGCAGTCCACAATTCAAAAGGGGCCCTTCACCAGGCCCTGAGGGCGTCAGCTCCTGAGGAGGTAGGAATCAGCTTCCCTTGTTACAGACCATTTTGTTTTGTCTGTTCCTTTACTTTGTTGTGATGCTGGGGGTTGGACCAGGGCCTCATGTATGCTAGGTGACAGCTCTGCGCTCAGCCTCACCCCGGCGCACGGTTAGAGCCCCTTCGAGCCTGATCTTAGCCCCCTGACAGGCTCCTATTGCTCTTTGAGCCTGTCCTTGCTTCCTGGCTTCAAAACATGCTCCTGACCCCTGAGTACTGTCCCGGGCCTGACCTGGAATCAGCCAAGTGAGCCCGGGAATCCAGCAGTATTGCTAGAAGTGTGCTCAACATGCGGTACCCCACCCTGAGCCCCCGGGGGCCATGCCATGTCTGCCCCCACACGGCACCCCATCTCAGCTGCTGCTCAGAGCGCTGCTCCCCAAAAACTGCTTCACGTGTTCAGACTCTGGCAGCTGGTGCCGGGCTCCCGCCACCCAGCTGGGCTCCCTTCCACACGCTCGGCACCCCTCCCCCACACTCAGCTTCCATGCCACGTGGTGTTCCCCCAGGACATACACCCTTCACCCCGTTGGATCTGACACCATGCCAGCTTGTCCTGCCTCACTTCTCAGGCTCTGACACCAGTACCAGTCTGTCCCCTGTCCCCTGCATGGTCCCCCTCTCCACTCCTTTTGGCTGGCCACCCAAGCTCCTGGGTGGGAGGCCTCCTGGATGTCCTCTCTCCTCTGCCGTGCTCCAACACCCCACTCTAGGCTGCTGTGTCCCCCAACCAGGATGCAGAGGGAAGGAGAGCTCATGCAGGAGCTGGACAAGGTGAGCCCACGCCAGCCAAAGGCCGTGGAACCTAGGGGCAATGCCTCACCTAAAAGCTTTGGATGGGATTTTGGGGGAGGGAAAGAAACAGCGTCATTCTTAGTCAAAGCTGGAGGCTGGTGCGCGAAGCTCTACCAGCAGGCTGGGGGGCCGGCTGAGCGCTCGGTGGGCACAGACATCTTCTGACCTAGCACTGGCTTTCAAACCTCGGAAGGCAGAGCTCAGGAGCGGGACAGCGACTGGCCTGCCACCCAGCTGGAAGGCACCATCCAGGCAGCCCAACCCCTAGACTCCGGGTGACTCCCACCCTCCTAGCAAGGCACTTAATTCCCCTGAGCTCTGGGGTCTCACCCAATGCCACGCCCCTGTCCCATCATGCCGTCGCATGCCATCGCCACGCCCCTGTCCCATCATGCCATCACATGCCATCGCCACACCCCTGTCCCATCATGCCGTCACATGCCATCGCCACGCCCCTGTCCCATCATGCCGTCGCACACTGCCCTTGTGCAGCAGGGGAGTCTCTGCAGACTTCCATTGGGATGGAGTGGTTTCCACCCATGACTGTTCCTCCTTCTGCTTCCTGTCACCACCAGGGCCTGCAGGGCGATGGAGGCAGGGTTGGGGACGGTAGTCATGGGAACCGAGGAGGACAGCAGAGCTAGAGTCTCAGGCTGGAGTCCAAAGACGACCTGGCCCTGTACAGGGGCAGCCCTTGACCCTCTGACTAATGCTGTTTGTGGTTCTTTTCTCACGCCAAGGGTGCTTAGTGGTGGAGAGCCCAGAGTGCCAGGGTAGGGACTGGGGCTGTGGACTTCTGAGGTCCTATTGAGGGTGGTCTTCCTGTTGAGGGCCTGGCTCTGGCCTGGGCCAACCCTGCCTGTCTCCAGCTCACACTCTGATCCTGCAGCTGGACCTTGCTTAGAGTGGAGCCCCCAGCCCCTGCTGCCCAGAGCAAGGAGAGGGAATGGGGCAGGAGGTCTCTGTGCCAGCGACATGTGACTCCTGTAAACTTCAGAGGCCTGGAATCATCTGGAAGCCAGAGCTGGAAGTCAGGGAAAGGTCACAGTGTCTGCCAGCTGTGGGGCTGGGCGCCAAGGCCAGCAAGAACAAAGCAGTGGCTGGCCAGCTGGGACAGACACCACCCAGGAAGGCTGAACATACCTACAGCCAGGCCTGGCAGCCCGGTCTCCCCGGCACTCAGGTCCACTACAGTGCTCCCTGCTTCTGCCCGACTGGGACTTCTCCAGGTCCCAGCCCTGGGGTTCCTAACAGGGGTGTTTCTAGAGCTGTTGCTGGGTACAGAGAGCCAGAGCGGAGGACCTGGGTGGACAGGGAGTCTGGCCTCCACACTGGGCTGACGTTCTCCGAGAGACAGTGGCAGAAAGAAGAGATGCAGATGGCCTTTTCCTCCCCTGGCCTGTGCAAGTCAGGCTGCAGCCAGGGGCCTTGGCAGTGTGTCCAGAGGGCATCTGCCAAAGGGGAATAGATCACTTGCCTCGCCTGTCCAGGCATGTGCCCTTTTGTTCCACCTTAGCCGAGGTGCCCCGTCCTCCTGACTGCTGTCGAGGCCCAGCCTCGGGCCCTCCCTGTGGGGCACTTAGACCTGTTTCTAGACTTGCCAAGCACATGCTTACATGGGGTCCTGAGAAACGCTTCCCAGCCCCGGTACCTAGGACAGAATGGAAAACCTCGGCCCTGTACCCCGGCTGAGCCCACCTGCCTGGGATAGACGGGAGGCACAGGCAGAGTAGGGAGGCAGGAGTGGGGAAGCAGGAGAGGGGCCTGGAGGGAGCACAGGGTGGGGCCTGGACCCCACTAGCCAAGCATGGAGTGAGAGCGCAGCCAGGGAAAGAGAAGGGAGAGAGCCAGAGGGAGGGCAGCTGGCCTGGTGGGCTGCGGGTCAGAAGTCCAGAGGTAGGCAAGGGCAGAATTGTGACCGTGGGGACTGGAAGAGGCTGAATCTTAGAGAAAGGATAGCGTCAACTTTGGACGCAGGTGGGCTGGAGTGAGTGATCAGTCGGAGGGAGACAATCGTGTTCAGGTGAGTAGATCAAGCTTTCTAAACAGCTGAATTGAGGTATAATTATGTACAACAAACTGCTCCTACCTAAGGTAGGCAATTTGGTAAGTTTTGGTGAGCTTCATCTACACCAGAAACTAGAGTCATGACCAGGATAATGGACATCTCCATGGCTCCCCAGGGACTTCCAGTGCCCCTTTATAACCTCCCTCCTGCCCTGGCAACCACTGATCTCTGTCACGGGAGATGGCTGGGTGTTTTCCAGGGATTTACGAGATGGGTGCTGTTCAATACAGACCTAGGTTCAGAGGTATGCTGGCCTCTTGAGCTCAGCATACTTATTTTGAGGTCCATCCTGTGGTTTTTGTGGTGTGCAACGTTCCTTCCTGGACTGCTGAGTCCACCCCCTTCTCCAGCTCCCCAGGGACCTCTGAAAGCCAAAAGCCCACAGCCATGATGAAAACCAACGGCCAAAGCGGGCAGGGGGCGGAGTGCCCTGAAAGCCTCACCCCACAGCTGTTGAAACTTGACCTGTTGCCTGGGTCTCTGCTGCCTGGCTGGTAAGGCTGCCTTTGTTTAACGGACTGGGGATCACCCTGTAGTCTCCAAGGGATCTGTCAACTGTTTGGCAGAAATGGTGCCCACCTCTGTGGCTGCCTGAGGAGGTTCGACAGCTGGAGCAGGAACTAGGCTAGCCCAGGGGCTGAAAGAAAAAAACTAGGCAATGAGAGGTGCACAGGTTCTTTGAGAGGCCCCACCACACCCTGGGAACCCTGAAGGCCATGCAGTCATAGGGCTCTGTCTGTGCTCAGCAAAGGCGTGAGGTGGCCCTAAGATCCCCCTCTGTGGACCCTGAGGCTCTGAGCAGGGAGGAAGTGGAGCCTAAGGCAGAGTGTTTCACTGGCCTGTTAAAAGTGTGGCAGCCCACTGGGCCCCCCTCCCACACTGGGGGACTTGAGTGTTTACAGATGTCTGTGCAATCATTAGCCACCACCAAGCTAACTGAGCAAGACTTTGGGATCCAGTACACATGGAATATGAATTCGTTCAGAAAAGTCACTTGTGAACAGCAATACAGACCTAGAAAAGGGAAGAATTCTGATTTCCAGAGTAGCCATAGCCATTCCACGTTATTCAGAATGTCCAGTTTTCAAATGAAAATTACAAGACATTCAAAGAAGTGAGAAAGTATGGCCCACGTACAGGTTGGGAAAATGCCAGACATGGGCTACTGGAAAAGACATTTAAGTATTCAAAAGAACTCAATGAAAACGTCCCTAAAGAACTGGAAATGTGAGAAACATTATCTCACCCTGCCCAGAGCCTCTGGCCCTCCTCTTCCTCATCCCAGGCACTGGAAGCTGCTAGATGCGGCAGCCAGATTGGAGTCAGGCATAGGGGACCACCAGGAGTCGCCTCAACCACCCAGCCCCACCCAGAGGGAGCTGGGCAAAGCAGCCAGTCGGCTGGGCCTCTGAGGAAGCGGCTACTTCAGACAGAGGTCCGGCCCTGCTGGAAGTCTTGGCCTGGGGACCTGCTGCTGGGAGGATGGACTTCAAAAGAATAAAGTGGAAGAAGGGTCAGGTGGGAGTGGGTGGAATCCAGTAGAGGCCTCTGTCTTCACACAGCCCCTACCATGAGGGCTGTGTGGGACAGTGTGAGAAGCTGGCTGTGCCTGTGGGGGTGTGCGAGTCACTAAGCCCCTAAGCCCTAGGCTCTCGGAAGTGTAGCAAAGACCCTGCCCAGCTTTGCCCCGCCCTCCCTCAGCGGCTGCCTGGAGAGGTCCTGGGGGTACTCTTGCCTTAGCCGTGGCCCCAGGGCGGATGGCCTCAGGGTGTTTGCTCACTCTTATCAACATCCCAGCCCTGCAAACAGAGATGAAGTGCCCCGCGTGGGCACCTGGTAACAGGGCCATCTGTGCTGGCTGCTGGGCACACCTTGTGCTCCATCTGCACTGACAGGGCAAGAAGTCCACTGTCCTGCTCAGTTAGCCTGGCCTGACAGACGTGGGAGGGTGAGGCCAGGGGAAATTCAGCCTCCTGGGAGTTAGGAACCACCGCAGAGAGAGGGCCTGGGGCCCAGGGCCAGGCAAGGGCTGTGGCAAGCAGGGCTTTCACTTGGGCCACTTCTCTCACAGCTGGGCAAACTGACCACTCATAGCACCTACCAGACACTACTAAGATAGGGAGTGGGGAAGATAGCCTGCTCACCCCCAAAATCAGCAACCTATGACTGTGGGTGTATTGGTCTGGGTGCTCCAGAGAAACAGAAATAATAGGAAAATAACTCTATCTATCTATCCATCCATCCATCCATCCATCCATTTATCCATCCATCTGTCATCTATCTATCTGAAATAGAGATAGGTGGTGAAGGAGGTTTGGCTCACTCAATTATGGAGGGAGAGAAGTCCCACAATTTCCCACCTGCTCACTGAAGACCTAAGGGGGCTAATTTAGCCTGAGTCTGAAGACCTGAGAAATGGAGGGAGGGAAAACCTCTTCTTTCTCCCTGGGGTGTTGGTCTGGGTTCAAAGGCCTGAGAACCAGGGGCACGCATGTCTGAGGGCAGGAAAAGGGTGTCGCAGCTCAAGGGAGCGTGAAGGCGCCCTTCTTTGCCTTCTTGCTCTTCTCAGGCCCTCAAAGGACTGGTGGTCTGCCCTGGCGAGGGGGTCTGTCTTATTCCTACGATTCTAATGCTAGTCTCTGCCAGAAACATCCTCACAGACACAGCCTGAAACAACGTTTTACCAGCTACCTGGGCATCCTTTAGTCCACGTCTACCCTGTCACTTTACCACCCATCCTCATACCTAAATGATACACCCGTTCTCCTACAGCCCAAACCTCTAATCCCTACCCCCAAGGAAAGGTTTTGGTCTTTTCTATTCTGATAACCTGTAGCACCGAGATATCAAATTAAGGATACTTCAGTACTGTTAGAAAGTCAATAGAGTTACATTACATGAAACAAGAAAGAAAAAATTAAAACAAAACTTGCTTCATATGTGAAAAGACACAGTGTCTTCCTAACAAGGAGGAAACATGGCGATTGCGCTCATTCTCACGCCTGGTCCTGTGACCACGGCTGGTGTTCAGCTCCTTCTTCTACCCATTCTGTATTCCTGCTGCCTTCAGCAAGTGCCTCCAGGTCACACACCTCCCGGAAGGCCTGGGTGGGCAGGGCGCCTGGCCACCTGTGGCCCTACCTGGATTGGGTGGTTTCCCATCGACTTCATCATATCCTGGGCATAGGGCACAGTGACCTCCTGTATTCAGACATACTCCCACCTCCCTGCTGCAGCCTGAACCGATGCCCCCAGACAACACCATAACTCAGCCTGTTGACTCAGAGGCACCAGGAGCCCAAAGCGGCTTGGAGCCAGTTCAAACTTCCAGTTCAATGGAATCAATGATGTGTCTCCTGGAAGAAGCTCTCCTCCCTCTGGAACTAAGACAACTAGGCTAGCAGAGCATGAAGACAGGAATAGGAAGCAAAATTTTTCAGTAGGTCACTGGGGGTAACAGTGAGCAGTGTCCCGTCCCCACCCCCTTGTCTCCTGGACCTTGCAGCCTCTGTCGGATGCTGGCTCACAGCACGCACAGCTTCCTGGAGGAGCCCCTACAAGGTGTTGCCAGCTAGTTGCATTCTGAGTCTTCTACAGTCTTGGTGGAACATTCCACAGTTCCACCAAGCCTGCTTCAGGATGGTAAGGAAAGTTGCAAGACCAGAGAATTCCACAAGCATGTGCTCTCTGCTAAACAACTTTGGCTATGAAGTGAGTTCCTTGATGAGGCACTTGTCAGGTCCATGGATGCTACTTTTGGCAGAAGCATTGCACGCAGGCAAGGCAAATCAAATCCAGATTGTCCCAGAGAGGAAAAGACATTGCTTCTTCCATGATGGAAGGAGTCCAGTGCAATCAACCTGCCATGTTGCTGGCTGATCACCCCAGGAAATGGTGCTGTGTCAGGGACTCATTGTTTGTCTCTGCTTCTATAGATTGGGCAGTGGCCATAGTCAGGTCAGCAGAAGGCCATGTTGCTCAGCCTATGCAAAACCTCCATTCCTGCCATTATGACCATTTTGCTCAAGGGAGGTAGAAGGGCTGATACTGCTGTTGGAAGTCACCACCATTAAGGGCGGGAGGTCAGTTCCATTGGGTTGGAGAGACCTTTTCCACTGGCAAACTCATCAGCATTTAGGGGCTCTGAGTCCTCATTCCAACTTAGAGGACCCCATTTCTTCTGTCAGCACTCTCACATTGATGGCAGACACTGTGCAAGGCTGAGTCCAACCTGAGTTGTGCCACGGGGTTCTGCATGGTTCCAGCCCTTCCAGTCTGCAGCTACAGCTCTCCTCCAAGGCACTCCTAGACGCTCAGGCTTTCATGTGGCACTAGACGCAGGAATCTGAATCCCTGAGCACACCTTTGGCTTTGAGTACTTTGTCCAGCAACATGAGGACCAACCAACCATCATTATATTTCTTGTTTTTCCAAAAATTTTTGAAAGTCTCATACAGTCACTTAGCTCTTTGTTCTTACCAGCGGTTAATTAGGAGTATCCAATGGTCATATTTTGCATTTCTCTACAAATAGCTCATGCCGTGGACTCCAGTGTTCTCTTTACTACTGGAAATGGAGTCATTAGCATCTTTAAATCTAATCCAATTAGCCAATTCCACAAACCTCCCTCCTTTGGGAAATTCTCAGTGCTCATCTCTGAGTAGGACTGGGGAGGTAGGAATTTCTTTCTCAGAAAACTCTTCTCATGGAGCTGTAACTTTCATTCTAATGGCTAACTGGATCTTTTTTCTTAGTTTATTTATAATGAAATAAAGTCTGGTTCAAAGGAAATGTGAAGCGGGTGGTGACTAAGGGGTTCAGGACCAAGGGTGTGTTTGCATTTAAGAAAGAAGAGACTTCATCATGAGAGGAGCTGTCCAGGTGCTGCTCTGGAGGCCTGGGCACCAGGGAGGGATCAGGAGGCAGAAGTCAGGTCCCAAGCCAGGCTATACCACTGACTGTGACCTCAGGTGGGGTGCAGATGTTGCCGACACTGGAAGCCAACGAGACACTGCTTCCTTCACAGGGGGACTGGAGCGATGGGAATGAACACGGCACATCTGGCCAGCGCTGATACCGAGGTACAGTCCAGCTTGCCCTGCCACGCAGGGACTCGGCTCAGCCTGCCCCCTCGATGCCTACTCACCAGAGCTTGTTGTCCCTTGAGCCACCTTTCTATGAGCCACTAACTATCTCTTTGGGACCAGACAGGCAATTTCTACCTACCAGCCCTACTCTGTGGACTATTGGTCCAACATCCACCCAGATGAACTTCTGAGCTTGGCACTTCTACTAAGTCTCTTGCAAGTGACTGGGTTATCTGTCACTCACTTCAACATTACAGAATGGTTTCCTGAGCACCTACTACACGACTATCATTGGTTGGGTGTTACGAGATCCACAGGTGACAAAGACATCCATCTGACCTCCATCTGAGGCTGGGGAGGACAGGCAGGTGTCCCATCATGATCCTAAGCAGGGACAGCTCAGAGGGAGCCTGGGCCAAGGAAGAGGGTAAACCCTGGGGAGGTCAGGAGGTCACACCTCCAGGGCAAAGGTGGCTCTGCAGAAGTCAGAGACAGGGCCCAGGCCAGGAAAAAGTGTCCCACAGACCAGCTGCTGCCAGGGTCATAGTTCCCTGTGCTAAGTTGGACTCTGCAGCCACTGACAGATCAGAAGCCGAGGCTGCAGGCAGAGGCTGGGCTTCTGGCCCAAAGAATAGAATGAAAACTCACAGATGTGATGGGCGGTCTACAGGGAACGGACTTCATTGATTGGACTGTGTTCATTAAAAGTATGTTTTAGTGTCTCTCACATTTAGGCCCTGGATGACCTGCTCAGGACAGTTGTTTAAGAAATTCTCATGAATTAAAACATTATTGGTAGATTTTAAAACCAATGAAAGGACAAAGTTAAGCCGAATAACAGGAAATGACATATTACGAAATAGACATATAAAATTTAATCCCTTTGGTTTAAAACACATTTGCAATGACAAAATTAAAAATAAGACACAATCGATTTCATTTCATAAAACAAAATATAAAATATTGTTATGTGACCCTTGTCCCATGATATCTTAGAAAACCAGCAATTTAGTTCACATACTTCATTAATATTTGAACCTCTGAAGGTAACTATCAATCCTACTCATACAATAACCTATTCTAGTTCCCTGAACCTAAAGATACCCGTGATTTGTTATAAAATTACATTTTAAGTACTTTTGTGTATTTAAACATGTGTACAAAATGCTCCCCTGCCACAGTAGTATAATCTCATAAATTCATGAATGCTTTCTAAAAGTAGTTAACATACAAGATAATCAAAGCTTAAAGGCTCTGAAACATGGTAAGAACCATTTCTTGTAACAGGAAGAGGAGGAAGAAATCCACTTGGAGCTACCCTGCTAGCTTCACAGTGATCGCGGCATGTGGCTGTAACTGTGCTCACTGCCCAGGAACACCCCGACACCCGCCCACACAGCAGTCACGGTCACCTTTAACTTCACTTCTGAACAGTGCAGACACCCACAGAGTAAGGTTCTCAATGGCAGACAGGGACTTTTGTTGTTTGAGAAGGTCTTGCTATGCTGGGGAGCGGTGCTTGTGTCTGGGAAAACACAGCGTTCCCTCTGCTTAGTCCACATTATCAAAAATAACTTAACCTGTTGTCTATGAAACTCTCTAAGGTAGATCTTACTGTGTATCTTCACCATCTGTACATAGATACCATTATTTATATATTATATATTTATATCAGACACGTATATACACATTTACAGACACACACCTTCAAAAAGATATTGCACTTATATACAATGCAGCTTTATCTTAATGCATTTCACACTGTGACCCATTTAGGTTCTTCCTAAGACAGGCAGCTGATATGTCCAAGGAAGTTGCAAAGTAAGATTCCAGTAACATGCCTTAGTTAGTAAACATTTAATGGGGGACGAGAGGCTGAGGGAGGGGCGCACCCCTTTACTGCTCAGGGCAGCCGGAGTTCAACTGAGGTCAGGCAAGAGCACAAAATCCTCAAGCCACGCATACTGCTGTTCCTGACCCACTAGTGCACAGAACCACTACTACTGTAGAGTAGACAAGGCAGAGATCTCAGTATTTTGATAAATAAGAAGGTAGCAGGCACCCTAAAGGCTTCCAGAATCTGTTAAATTCTAGAATAAAATTTTCACTTTTAGTCCTAAGTATTTTAGAAATTCAAACATCATGATACATGGATTTTTCTGTCAACTGAAAAATGTCAACGTAATACATTAAATGCAGGTCCACTGCCAACTCAAAAGCAATCCCTTCCCCTGACAGCCACCTGCGTTTGCAAGGTGGGTGTCCAGGTCCCTGCAGTGGGCCAAACATCTACATAACATCTCCATCGACCTCCCAGGGGGCTGCAGGCCCAGGCCTTAGATCTCCGTCAGAGTGAGCTTGTATGATCCCCCGGCTTCCTCAATCTGCAGCTGGAAGGTGTCTTCATTGGAGTAGTGCTTCACAATGTTGTCATCCATGTTCACCAGGATCCTGGGGAGGAGACCAATCTGTGTCAGCGTTCCTGGCTCTGGAGTGAGACCTGGGTTTAATGGCACTCGCTAGCTGTGACACAGGCAGGACTATTAAACTGCCCCATGCCTCAACTGCCTCACTGACGATCACAGCCCACTGTGACAGCTGTCAAGTAAGCCCTTGCTGGATGCAAGCACACGGGTGGAGACAGGAAGAGGCCTGTGGATTACTGCCTCCTGCCCGGGGCACTCATTCAATCCACGGCACCTAGTACACAGAACAGGCCTGCAGAGCGGCACTCAGTGGTCCAGCTTCAGAACACACATCGGTAAAACTCATCTCCACAACCCGAAGCCCCAGCTCCCAGACAGCCTGTCCTCCCTGGCAGGTTATCCTCAGAGTTTAAACAAACTACTGGTAAGCCCAGCACGCCCACAGAAGCACCTAGAGAATTCCGGTTAGGACTCGGTTTAGAACTAAGCCCCCAAATTTTTACGTTTTTTCCGTGCAAAACGGCACAGACACTGAAGTAAAATAGAACTAAAAATGTCAATTTCTGGACCTAGAAGCAATGTTATACAACTTGAAAATGAGACGTGGGGCAGACAAAGGCTCTGCAGCCAGCGGACTCTGGGCTGAGTCGTGGCTGTACTGCCACCAAGCTGCGTGATCCTGGCCACACCTCTCAAGCCCTCTGAGCCCGAGGTGCCTAGTCTAGGGCCGCAGGTAATGACACCATTCAGAAAGACACCGTGAAAACCAGATGCAGCAGCACGAGTGCCCACTCTGTGCCTGGCTCCCTCACGACGGCGCGCAGGGAACAGAGGAGCTGTGTTTGACATCCTTAGCCAACTTCCTTTTGGCCCTGGGGTGTGCGCTGTTCACCGCTGCTACGTGTGGGAAGAGTACATACAAATTCTACTTGAAAAACAATCCACAAAAGTGGACTTCAAGGTACATCATTTTTTTAAATATATATATTTTTAGTTGTAGTTGGACACAATACCTTTGTTTTATTTATTTATCTATATGTGGTGCTGAGGATCGCACCCAGGGCCTCCCACGTGCTAAGCAAGCGCTCTACCACTGAGCCATGACCCCAGCCTGAAGGTAGATCAACTTTAAGTAAATAATTTGGTGAGAAAAACCACCCTGTGCATTAGTGTTTCTGGCTGTTTCTGAAGGGAACCAGTAAGTGTGTGAGGGAGAGGCGTGCACAGGGCCCCACTGCTCACCCTTTCTTGCACTTCTTGAATATTTTCCCAATCTTGTCTTGGGGAACATCATATTTGTCTGAGATCTAAAAGAGCAGACAAAAATAATTTCAAAATGTTTTCACAACTTTAAAAAACAAACAAAAATCCACCACACACACACACATATACCCAGTCACTCGATTTCCTTTTTTTCACTTGATTTTAGCCAAAAGGCCAAAAAGCAATTCAACCACGTGGAGGAGACCCAGCCAGGTCCTCGGGGAGAGGGGTGGGCACTGTAGTGAGGGTCCGTGGTATCCCCCTAATTCACACAGACGTCAACAGGCCAACTGAGGGGGAAACGTACACCCAGGACAAGGTTGGTGAATTACAGGGTCATGGTTGGTTCTTTCTTAGGCTTTATTTTCATAGAGCAGTTTAAGGCTTTTAGGAAAAAGGAACAGAAAGCAGAGTTCCTGCGCATCCTCTGCACGTCCACACCGCCCATGGCTGCTGCGTCTGGGCTGTCTCCGGAGTCCGCACCCAAGCCCACCGTTCACCGGAGCAGCGATGCCCTGCCCTGCTGTCGCACTGCTCCTGTGCCATATTTGGGGTATAAAGGTGAGCAGACCTTGAGGCGAGGACACACTGCTGACTCAAGATCGAATACCTTCCTCAGAAGTGCTGCCCACCATGCTGGGGCTGGGGTGAGGCTCTGCTGGGGCAGCACTGAGACACCCCTCAGCCTGCATCCACGCACAGGGCTCGCCCGTACAAACCAGCCCTCTTCCCTCCGCAGCACTAGGCAGCAATGCTCCACCTCCTGATGAAAGCCCAGCCCCAAGGAACACGAGCCGCTGCCGGGAACCCCTTGGGATCTGTGAGGAGCGAGTTACACCGGACAGCCATGCTCCACCCCTTTCATATTCACCTCTCCCTATAGTTTAGGAATGCAGCATCCTTAAGAAATGGTGAAAGACGGTCACAGACAGGACAAGGAAGAAAAAGAAGGGAGAAAATGCAGGAAGCAGGAAATGACAGTGGGAGTGGGGGTGCTGTCTCTGTACAAGCAGGAAGGGACACTAAGGGACCTGTGAGCTCCCTGACGCCCTGCCCCTCACCCACCTAACATCTTCATTGTGCTTTCTGTGCCTAAAAAGTTACATGTTAATTTTCTTGCTTATTTCATTGTCTCTGTCTTAAGTGGATGGCAGGCCTCATTTGGCACTGTGTCCCTCCTTCCTGTGACTCCACTGACTAGAGCAGCACCTGGCACAAAGCAGCCCCTATAAAGATCTGTGGAATGAAGTCAACACAGTGCAGGTTGTCAGGGGCCTGGGGGTATATTAGTCCAATTATACATCCCTTTGAGCTCAAAGACTTCCAGGCCCACCGTGGCCTGAGGTTGGTAAGTTCAGGACACAGTGCTCATCCTCAAAGTTCAGCCAAGGGCAAAGCCAGGAGAGAATAATGCTACACCTCCCTTCCATGCCCCTCTCTCACTGACATCCCCAGGGATATTGGGGTCAGTGGATCTCACTGATCGGTCCAGAATAAGGATTTCTGGTCATTATTGGCTGCACCTTCACATGCTCTCAAATATGCTCCAGGTAAAGTCTTGCACAGCTCAGCAAGGATCAGGAGCAAAGGCCAACTCAGGAGCCACTGGGGTTTTCTTTTTGGTACTGGAGATTAAACCAAGCAAGGGCTGCTCTACCACTGAGCTCCATCCATAGACCTTTTTATTTTGATACAGGGTCTCGCTAAATTGCTGAGGCTGGCCTTAAACTTGTGATCCTTCTGCCTCAGCCTCCCAAGTTGTGGGGATTACAGGGTTGTGCCATTGTGATGACTTCCACTATTTTTATGTATGATATTTTTAAGGTTTTACTGATTAAAAATAATATTTTAGCCTCTAGAGCATTTGCTGCATGGCAGTCTCCCTTTAATTAAGTATATAAAAAGTAAACTATTTTGTAGGCCCTCACAGATGCGTCCCATTCAGTAGAACACACAAGGCTGGGCGATTCACCTATGACCCAAGGCCAGGCACATGGGTGAGAACCCCACGTGGACAAGACAGATCTGCAAACAAAAGAGGACACCCTAAAGCGGTACAATGTGGCCACATGACAGGTACAAAGTAAGATCTGGAAAGGGGGACATAGGTTCCAGCACATGGAAACGCCTGGGTGGTGACAACTTGCTTGGATGGAATTCTATGTTGTGTTTGCTCCATGCTTAACAGGGGTCCCACCACGTGTCCTACTTACAGCCTCCATTAAGCCCTTCAAAGATGGGGTCTTGAGCATCAGGGCATCAAAGACTTCTTCGGATTCCTTTCGAACGTAGAGAAGCACTAGCCCCAGCCAGAACAAGGAGGTAGAGAAGAGAATGAAGTATGTGATTAATTCACAGGAACAAAATATGAAAGCAGATCATGGGCACCAGTTAAGATAAAAAGACACACTCGCAGCCAAGGCAGCAAACGTGAACAAGGTGACACCGTCCCAAGGTCACAGGCTGCAGCCTCGCTCTGAACTCTATGTCTGTCCAGGCTCAAGTCAGGTGTCAAGTCTGACAGAAGAACACTCAAGGAATTCAAGTGGAAAAGACGTTTTTGTGCAATTTGTGCTGCTGACAGATCGGAGCTCACTGCTGATTAAACCCCCACTAAGCCACAGATGCCAACACACCTCTCTTTGGTTCTTCTATCCGGGGCAGCTTAGCAGGAGTGGGGACAACAAAGTCATCTTCTGTTCCATACAGGCCCCTTTTCAAGGCAGATCTGTGGGCAATCAACAGTGCAGAGTTAGTGACTTCCACCTCCATTACCTGCATAATCAAAGAGTTTTAGTGAATATCACTGAATTTCATGGGCTCAGCGTCTTTGTTTTGTGGATGAAAAAATACTGAGGCCCAGGGCAAGACAACCACAGAGCCAGGACTCCCGGTCACTGGATGGCATCTCGGGGCCACCTGCTTGACATCCTGCTGCTCTTCACAAGACCAGCTGCCTGCTCAAGGATGGAGAAATTGGTATGGAGGAGACAGACAGGATCTGGGATAACGGGTGAGAGGGCATCTGGAAAGAGTGCAAGCTGAGCAGGAAAAGGCAAAGCCAGACAGGCCCGGACAGAACAGCAGGGAGGCCAGCTAGGAAGGAGTCAATCTGCATCAAGGGAAGAGGGAAGCTTCTTAAGTTTGGTGAGACAGGCTGTGGCCAAGGTGTGTGGTCACACTGCAGAGGACTCTAGGAAGGCTAGCCTGAGAGGAGATGGTGGTCACCAGAGTGCATCTTCAGGGGCTAACACAGCATCGTGGTGCCCAGGGGAAGAAAGGGGAAGAATGGATAGGAGAGTGTGGGGAAAGGAGTGCACAGGTCTCCCTGACCCCTGCCAAAGCCCAACGGGGAGGGCCTGGGGGTAAGGGGGAAAACATTCAAAGAGCTGAAGAACAGGAAAGTGTGTGCTTGGTTTTGACAGGACAATCAGCTCGGGAACTGGAGGAGTGGGGCTTAAAAATGCTGTGTCTCTCAGTTCCTAGCGCACAACAGGCATCCAGAGAAGGTGCCTGCCCGGCCAAGAGCAAACACCAAGAGCAGAGGAAGCAGCAGGACTGGCCTCTGGAGAGGAGGAAGAGTTGGCACGTGTGTGGGGCTGGGAGGGTCCCCGAGAGGACAGGTGGAGCCCTGGGAGTGGCCCCAAAAGGAAGGAAGGGAGGGCTGAGGAGCAGATGCTGTCTGCCCTAGGCTCTGTCACTTGCACTTTTCTGTATTAAGACAAAAAGGGAAATTGGAACACCAAAACAGAACCTCTCCCTTCTTGAAAATTCAGTCCTAGAGCCACCAGGAAGGACAAGGGGCACGCACAGACAGGAGGGGTTGCACGGGCTCCTCTGCATGGGGCTTCCTGATGCAGGGGTCTGAACCCTAGCAGGGCACCCACCAGGGAAGGGTGGTCTGGGCGTGGGCAGCAAGCCTCAAAGGCACATCCAGGTCCCATCCTGACTCTAAACGCCTTCTCCACTAGTGACAACCAGAGACTCTTGGAGAAGAGGCTGCTGCAGCTGGAGGGAAACACCTGAGTACGCCAGGAGGGTATTGGGCCCCAGTGCCCAACTCTGGGCAACCAGATGTCCAGGCACATGGCAGTAATGCATTACAACTTAAAGTGGGAAACTTATTTAAGAGTCCATACTGACACAAATAAATTGGTGAATAAATCTGAAATTTGGCAGGGAATGAGATATTTACAGAGGTACAATGTACCTTATCCCAAAGTACCCACTACAAAAGGAGAAGGACCTGTCAGAGTAAGAGCCTGGCAGACGCCACACTTTGCTGGGGGTCACAGTGAGCACTGGGGTGAACTGAATGCCTCTGGCAGGATGCCCGAGGACACTGTCGCCACTAGGAGGGTCTGACCAAGGTGCACAGCCTCAATCTGACACGAGGCCCATTGAAGACACTCCACAAAACAACTGGTTTCCAGTCCACAAAAGCATCCCCCCAGGAGAGTTGAGGCAAGGCCAGGACTGTTCCAGACCAAAGGCAACTGGACACTCATGACCTCCCAGACAACGTGGTCCTGGACGGGCTCCTCTCCTGTTGTGAAGGACATTCCTGGGTCTGAGTGAGGGTGAATATCCTGGCTGTCTGGGACGTGCTGACGTCCTTGTTCGAAGGACGCACACATCATAGGACTTAGGAATGACGGGCCATTGGGTCAGCAACTTATTCTCAAATGGCTCAAGGAAAAACGAGTTCTTCATTGTACTGTCCTTGCAGAGATTGTTTCAAAATAACCAAGTTTACTAAAGCAAAACAAAATATAAATCTTACCCTTCACCCTCCAATTCCTCTGAGGCAATGGGAAGAACCTAAGACCAAAACACAGATTGCTTGTCAAACAGATGTGTAGAACGTTTCAGACCATAAATGAATTATTCCTAAAACAAGAATAATTTTGAATTTGACCAATCTAACATCAAACCCTTTTTTAAAAAAATATCAAGTCCTTTAAGTTTTATATTTTAATGCCCAGATTCTTACAGATACCTCGAACTTCTCTAACTCAGGGGTTGGTACACTGTGGCCTGTGGGCCAAATCTGGATCCAAAGCTTGCTTATATAAGTAGCTACAGAAACAAAGACACCTATTCATTTCTACATCCGAATGGCAGAGCTGAACAGCACAGCAGAAACAGCGTGGACCAAAAGCCTAAAATTTTGACCACCATTTCACTCTTTACAAAAGTTTGCTAGCCTCTGCTTACCCCAAAACTTTCCATTAGAAACAGAATATGTTGGCAATGGATTCTCAAGAACTCTGAAAAGTCCTTGTAGTCCTCACAGATCTACCTGTGATATGCATGGACGGGTGTCTTGGTGATATTTATCTGAGCTCAGCATAAAAAGCAAGTGCCACTCTACTGAAGTTTCTGTCTCTCCAGTAAGCTTCTGCCACAAAGCAGGGTGTGACCATTTAAAAAATTCAGCATTAGGTGCCACGACATGACCACCCTGCATGTGCCAACAACCATGAGAAGAGCCTCGGGTGTTCTCCATGCTAGCAAGGCCACCTGGCATAGGTGCCTCCCTAGGGAAACTCACAGAATAGACCCCAGGTCTGATTATGTTGCTATTCTAGAATCCTTCAAATGACCTGGGTGAGTGAGAGAGGGAGTGAATGCAAGCAGAAGGAAGCTGACAGGTCTCGTCCAGAGTGTTCAAGTCAACAGAGCTTCACACGTTTTACTGCATGGGCATCACGTCACCACAGCTGACGGTCCGTGCAGCTGGTGAACAAGTCAAGCCTGCTGAAGTCTGGCTCCTATTTACCATGAACAATGCCCCCCCCAAATCTTTTTGCCATGCTTTGCAGCGTCCCGGGACAGTGGCTACCTACATGAGTACCCCGCTGCAGGTTGGCAAAGTGCACGTCAGGAATAAAGAGGACAGGCTGAGTATCCAGGTCAAGAAAGGGCTTGAACACCGTGATGTCCATCCGCTTGTGTGAGGGAAGCAGTGGCACTTTGGCATCAGAAACTGAAAGAAACAAAATGAGGAAAGTGACATCAGCAGATGGCATCTGCCAGCTGGAAGCAGGCCATAGAGCAGCTCCTTCCAAGTTTGAGCAGTGACATCAAAGCCCCGTAGGAGATGCACTAGGAGAGTCACTGCTTATGTAAGCAAATTTGTTGTCTGTACTTATAATACAACCACTGAACATCTTATCAAGACCACCAGAAAAAGATATCTTTGAAAACAGAGACACATGAATACAGAAGAACTGAACAGGGAGGGATAAAGCATATTTAGTTTTTATCTGAAAGGCTAAAACTTACCATATGAACAATTTGGAAGTAATTCTACTTTAGTCATCCTTATTAGCAATTTACATTCTAATAGCAACACACCCTTTGACTTTGGAACATATCAAGAGGATCAGCACTGAGCTTAAGAGTGAATTTGACTAGTTTTTAATTTAGTAATTATGGACTCCATCCTCCCCATCATCTGGTCCTGATGAACTCAGTTGCGAAGTTTCCTAGTTCATCAGTTGCTCTCCCAAGTGGCACTTGGAGGCTGCACTTTGGTGCCAGTAGGAGAATCTCATCCACGTGGTGTAGGGCTGACAGAACGTCTGGAAGCCCATATCACAGATAAACACCCCTAAGCACAGAGCAGCACTTTTCCCTTTTTAGCCTCTTACAGACAGGAGTTTGTAAATATGCATATTGATCTCACTTAAAACATGAGAGAGAGAGAGAACAAATGCTTTCCAGGTGGAAGGTCCGAGGGAAGCCCCGTAGATGCTGCAAATGTTAGATTACACATGTGAAGGTGGTCCTCATTTGGAATCCAGACACCCTGAATCTCAGGAGGTATTACTATTTTTACGAATGGAAACAAGCCCCAACTTCAGCAGCTGCTCATGGGCAACATGTGTTATTTTTCAGAACTGAAACCGAACCTGAACCCAAACTGATAGCTAAATGAGCCTGAGCTCAGGGCTGGAGTTGTGGCTCAGCGGTGGGGCGCTTGCCCCTCACATGTGAGGTGCTGGGTTCGATCCCTAGCGCCACCTAAAAATTAAAAATGGGTTTACTGTGTCCAACTACAACGAAAACAAAATATTTTTAAAAATAAGTAAGTAAAGGTATTGTGTCCATCTACAACTGATATATATATATATGTATATATATACACATACATATATATATATATTTTTTAAAGAGCCTGAGCTCTGGAAAATCCTAGAAGCCCCCACGTGCAGCTCCTCAGGTCCAGCCACTCCTCTCCGCTGCATCTGCTGCAGGCAGCCTCGCTAGCGCATCCCAGCCTCCCTCGCCCACCACCACCCGCCACCACAGCTCCTGCCACGAGCTCAGCCGCACAGGCGGGCGCAGCCTGGAACGTCTCTACTTACAGGAGTTGCCCTGGGAGCTGGGGTCAGGACACTTGCCTTTTCTTTTGCTCTGCTTTCGTTCTTCATCCCTGATTTTCCGCTCAGCTCCCTGCAGGTCAAAAGGAGAAAAGATGGGATTCCACGAATCTGGTTCTGAAATATTTAGCTCTTATCCTGACCAACGGGGGGCGGGGGTCTCTCTCCTCTCTGGAAGTGAACTCTGTTACTTACTATATTCATGGGGCTTCTCATAGTCATTTCCTCTAAAAAGCCCGATCTTAAAATTACTTTTAACTATGTGAAATTGATTACATTGAATCATATTCATATTATAACATCATAAATAATCAACATTTCAAAAAGAAATAAAACAAAACTTCTTTCAGTAATAGACATAAACGGGCTAAATGAAAAGCTGAGAAAATCGGCTAATGCACACGCTGACTGCAGGGATGTGAGCGCCTTTTCCCACTGTCCAGGAGGAAAAGAAAACCAAAGGAAAAATAGGTTGATCTTCTTTTCAAATGCACTCTCCTACGTGAGCCATGCAACTGTTGAGAGCTAGATTCTGTCCAAGAACTGGGCCTCCACCGAGTGACAGATGCAACCAGCTGTGATTCACAAAAGCAAAGACGAAATTACAAATCTGCATGATCACTTACGAGAACAAGTGTATTCTGAATTCTATAAAAAGAACGCATTTGTACTATGTACATCAATTATACAAAGAGTGACAGTGCCATACAACTGAATCCACAAAAATTTTAGAATGAACTATATTAATAAACATGAACTGAAATTAAGTGATTAGATATAACAAAAACATAACATTTAGTCATCTTGCTTGATTTATTGCTGTGTATTTCTGCATGACACAGATTTTTTTTTTAACACAGTTTTCCAGTTAAGTTGGCTAAAGAGAGGAAATAAAAATCTTCACAGTGATCTTGGCATTATTACATACAAAAATACCTACAACACAAAGTCACTTCTGCTTGCTCGAAAGGGTACTGATATCCTAACATGTTGCTGGTAAACATTTTATAATCACCTGCTTATAACAATTGCTATGCAATAAGACAGACATTACCTCCCTGACATTGAAAAGCAGGTCAATGTCCCCAGTCTCCCAGCCATTACTGTATGGTGTTGGTCTGCACAACAGTCCCTTCTAAGAGTCTAACAATAACTTCATTTCAATGATAAAGTATACGTCCTAAAAGGTGGTTTTACAAACAAGGATATTCCTCCTTCTTTATCAGATGAATCCGTAGAGAATGCTAAGGAACTGCTACTTCTATCCAAAATGGAGTGACAAACCAGATTTATTCTCCACCCTGGAACAATGGCAAAAACCAGGTAAAATGCATGAAACAAGGATTGTTTCACAAACAAGGTGAGCCCTTCTGCCTAAGAGTGCCTCTTGCCTTCAGCTTGCAGGCCCTGACAGGAGGAGCAGGATGGAAAGAGACCAAAGAGGAAGGAGCTTCGAGAGCCCCAGGGATCCTCAGAGGCCCCCGGGGTATTCGGCAAGTTCTGCAGGCACACAAGGGCAAGGAAATTACCCAATGCCCCGGGAAGGGGGGGGGGCACATCTGAAAATATTAGCGAAACAGCACCTGAAACTCACATAGGACCAAAAATAGTGCTTGTTCCCAACAAACTGAGGAAACTCACAACTCACACATGTTGAGTAGGACCTGCTCGAAAAATCTTACCCAGGGGTGCAGAATAATTAGCCTGACACTGAGACAGGCTCCAGACCCACCTAACAGATCATAAAAAGAAGATCTGAAAGGATAAGGCTGTTTCCAAGAAGTTAACAAGGTTTAGTTCAAGAAAAGTCACAGGAATACAAAAATGACCAGTACCACACGAAACTCACAAGGGGGAATATCCAGTGGAACTGTCAGGCATGCAGAGAAGCAGGAAAACACGGCTGGAATAGGACAATCAAACCTCCAAAGCCACCCACAACTGACACTAATATTAGACAAGGATACTACAAGTTATTGTAACAGCACCCCATATGTTCAAAAAGCCAGTGGAAATAAACTAAATCTAGAAGATCCAACTTGAACTTCTAGAGTGGAAAACTACCTCGTCTGACACAAAAAATACACTGGCTGGGATTTACGGCAATTTAGACCTGGCAAAAAAACCCGTGAACTTGAGGCAACAAGACAAACATCCAAAATGAAACAGAGAAACAATAGTCCCTTCAAAAGAAAAGGTCATCAGTGAACTCTAGGGAACCTCAAGTACCCTACAAATGTCTAAGTGGAGACCCCAACAGAGGAAGAGCAGCACATGAGCTGGAAGAAACAACTGTTGAAAATTTTCCAAAGTTAATGATTTTCAACAAATTCAAGAAGCTCAACGAATTCCAAGCACAAGAAACATGAACAAATCATAACCAAACTGCTCAAAAACAGTGATAAAATCTTGAAGACACTCCCAGGAAAGAAGACATTATGTACAGAACAAAGACATGGACCAGGCTTCTCATCAGAAACCGCATCAGACGGAAGACAGCGGAGCAGCCTCTTAGGAGCACGGGTGGGAAAACAGTCAACCTGGACTTTTATACCCAGCAGGAAGAGTCTTCAGAATAGAAGATGAAATAAACACTGGTGGAAGGAGACCCTCATCGTTATACAAAATACATGTATGAAGATGTGAGGGGAAAAAAAAAAAGAACAGCGTTACCTTAGATTAGGTAGAGGGAAGTGATGGGAGGGGAGGGGGGATAGGAAGGATAGTAGAATGACACAGCATTATTATTACTGTGGGTACATATGTGACTGCATGACCAATATGGTTCTAAAACCTGTACATGCAGAAAAATGAGAAATTATATCCCATCTGATTCAAATGTATGAAATATCAAAGTCATTGTACTGTCATGTATAACTAATTAAAACAAATTAAAAAACGAAAAACAATTAATGCTAATAAAATTTTCCTAATAAATCATGAATCTGAGAAATTCATGTTTGAGAACAAAAAAAAAGGAAAGAAACACTTCTCAGACACAGAACGGCTAGAAGAATTCACTCAGTCGGCACACACTGCAAGACACGTTGAAGGAAGTTCTAGGACATGATGGGAAAGCATTTCATAACTTCGGGTGTTCAGATTATTTCTCTGAGTCAACAAGTAATGAGACTGATCTTGGGGAAATCATATTAGGTTTGCCCCAAGAAGTGAGTCCATAACATTAACAAAAATTAATCCTGTCCTCAGGCACAGCTGATGAAGAAAAAAATGGTTTCTGTGGGAAACAGTGTCAATGAGATTCTTCTCTACTTGGATGGACCAGAGACATCCACAGCTCACAGAAAGAGAAATTGCCAAATTTCCATGGTTACAGACTCAATTTCTGTTTCCAGTTCCTCTGATAAAGTGCTAAGTTGCTGCTGCTTCTGAAATAACAGAAAATTCCATTTATCAAGTGAGTTAAGCAACTCATAATAAAGTGCTGATATAATTTTTTTCCCTCAGGAGAGAAAAATAATACCTCTGAAGGATGCCAAAAGATCTCTTATTTCTAGAGTCATAAAATGAGAGAGTTTTAAGAATCGGCAGAGGGGAAGTGAAGGGCAGAGGTCAATAACAGGTGAGTCAGACCTTGGAAAGGACAGACTTGGGGAGGCAGAGGGAATGGTCCAGAGCAGAGACAGGGCAGGGCAGACCTAAACTTGAAGTGACTATCATAGTCATAGCAGGATGGCAGAAAGGTCGCAGATAGGTGCGTCAGGTCATGAGTAGGGGTGAGGTCACGTGGGGCTCCAAATAGTCAAAAGATCCACCTTAGAGCATCCGTTACACAGAGCACACACATGATATAGTTCCTTCTCATGTAGTACTTTATGTCAACCTAAAACAGCTCTGAGATTAAAACAGTGTTGGAAAATAGTGTATGATTTTACCTTCTATGTCCCTGAACGTCCTGTAATACTATACAACATGTAGGCTTCCTTATGCTATAAGGGCAGAAAATGGGAGATAATGGGAGAGCAGACCAACCACTTTCATCTCTATGCAGATCTCAAGGATTACATACTCTAGCAGGTGGAGAAAAATAGTAATGGATATTTTTAAAGGCCTCACAAAGAAGGTGATGACCCACGGAGGCCAAGGGCATCTGAGTATCCACTGATGAACTCACAAAGCACACTGGGAGCAGGACGCCCACTTCTCTCATCATGGCTTTGTGTGACGTCCTTTGAACACACAAGTAATGGAAAATCAGGGACCAACTGCACATCCAACCTGCTACCCAACCTTGGATAGCGCATTCCCAGTGTGGGTGATCCACAGATCAGCAGGCAACAGAAACATCAGCAAGAGCAGTCACGCACTGTTCCAAGACACGTTCAATTCTGCAACCCGAAGAGAGGCACTCTGCTTCAGAGCACACCAGTGGGTGGTCTCAAAGCACTCCCACAGCAGAGAGAACTGGTTTCTACACTTTGTACAACCACTGACTGATAAAGTAACTTTGGACAATTCACAAACCTGCCCTGTGTTTCATTTTCTAAATCAGCTACCAATGCAGAAGGCTCCCAAGAAAAGTCTTAGTACTGAAACTAAATTTGTTTAAGAGCACATATCTATACATTCCTTCTTTTCAAAACTGCATATAAAAAATTTTCATCATCTGCCATGGAAAACTGCCACTCCTGCTGACTCGTGCTTATTTACTGACAAGACAACGTTCAGTGTAACCTGAGGGATAGCTGCCACCGGTCCCAGGACAGCAGGGCCAGAAACTGAGTAAGCATTTGGGAAGCAATTATATGGAACAATTTATGTCTCCTGAATGAAATATAAAAGTTGGAGCTTGTAGTTTACATGACTTTGTTTTTCTGCAAAATTTCATTCTCTTCTAGCAATTCGTCTGAGTATTTACTGTATTTTATTATAGTAGAAGGCATAACAGATTAGAATAAAAAACAGGATTCTCCACCACAGATGTCCATGGAGACACTGCTCTAGGTGACCACAGTGCTGAACTCTGAGGAAAGACCTTGATGTAGGACATGACCTCTTGCCTCTTCTGACAGAGCCACCTCTGACGTGGGCTCCCACAGCGGGAACCCTGCGGGGGCGCTGGCCAACGCTCTACTGTGTTTACACTCTGTTAGCACAGGCACGGAAAATAAGCATTTCATAGGAAATTAAGAATTCTCAAGAATGTCAAAAGAAAATTATCAGACAGGGGGCTAGGGTTGTGCTCAGTGGTACAGCGCTCGCCCATCACGGGTGAGGCACTGGGTTCAACCCTCAGCACTGCATAAAAATAAATAAATAAAGGCATTGTGTCCACCTACAACTAAAAAAAAATTTTTAAATTATCAGGGAAGTTTTTCAGAAACATCAGATGTGAAAAAAATATTTTAATTGAACCAATAAAACTAAAATTTCTTCCTAGAGTTTTAGAAAAAGAACATGAATATCCTGATATTTCCCCTTCAGATTTTCTTTAGACTCCAAAGAGGAGTGTGGCACAAAGGGGAAGAAACTGCCTTAGGGTCAGAGCTCATCAGCTATGACCCAGCTTCTGTCAAATGCAGCCCACCAGAAACATCTGTGCCCAGTGATGCCCACAGCCTCATTCAGGGCCTGGGAACAGGCCAGCTGACAGCTGGGGTTCAGGCTGTTAGCTGGCTGCCTGCAAGAGAGGGACACTCTCCTAGGCCATCTGGGGAGCCCTGAAAAGCAGAAAAGGGAGGCAGACGGGTCATGGAAGATGATGTGGTGATGGACAAAGTGTCAGAACGATGGGACGTGAGGTGTGACTAGCCACAGAGGGCTCCGAGACCATAGCAGCCACGCGCCAAGGAATGCAGTTGCCTCCCGCACGTGGAATAGGCACAGAGTGGTTCTCCCACAGATCCCCTAGAAAGTGGCACAGTCCTGTCCACACCTTAATTTTAGCCCAGTGAGACCTCATAAGACATTTGCATTGTTCTAAGCTACTCCATTTTTGGTAATTTGTTTACAACAACAAAAGAAAGCTAGTGCATCCTAACCAGCTGTCAGGGGCGCAGCAGGTCCCCCAGTCTCCCGCAGTCTCAGCGTGTGGATGCTCTGAACTGGAAGGTCCCAGGCGCCCTCCTGTGGTCAGATACTGTGCTTCTGTGCAGCCGGTCAACAATAGGGATGACAGACCAGGCCTCCACAGCAAATATACTTTAAGTTATCTAGACCTAGACCCTCTAAAAATCGTAATGTAAGAATTCTTTTTTTTTTTTTTAAAAGAAACAGGTTAGGAAGAGAGGAACTGGCAAAAAAACAAAAACAAAAACCCATGCAATCCAACATTTTTTGAACTAGAAAAGGCAAAGTCTTATTCGATCTGAGCCCATTGGACCCTCTGCAGCTGCTTCCCCCAAGCACACGTGCCCTGTCAGATTCTCTCTGGTTAAACAGGATCTGGAAAAAGCAGGATCTCTTCACTGGGAAAAAAGGGGCCATGTCAGAGAAAAGCGTTGATTCTGAACTCTCCTAGGGCCCTCTCCTTTGTCTCGCACTGCCCTGTGCTGTGGAGCAGAGCCTGAATCCACCCTCTGCTGCTGTCCTGAGGTGGCTGGCCACCGGCCAGGGCCTGCAGAGAGGACAGACAGGTAAAGGGTGGCCAGTGCAGCAGTCCTGAGCTGTACTGGACGTGGCCTTTGACCATCACCTTTACTTTATCAGACACACTGGACAAGATGCGGAGCAAACCTTCCGATTTTTTTTTAGCTAGAATAAAGTTCACTTCATCACTAGGTAGCACTTCTTGGCAAGGCCCAAACAACAATTGCTCATTTAAGAGAAGCTATTTCCACTGGCAGTGCTGTGTGCATAGTGCAGTTTTTCCAGGAGAGTTGTCTCCATGCTCTACCCCCAGACCCGTCCTGCTCTCACCTTGTCACAGAAGACTTTGATCTGGCAGTAGGCCCGGTGCACGGGTTTGTTGCTGCGGTTGTTGTAGCTGTAGGTGTCGATTTGGATGTTAAGAGGCAATCCCTTCACACCCTTCTGGGACGAGAAATCAGTGCTTAGGCAGTTCACAGAGATGAACACCTGGGAAGGGAGAGAAGGCTGTCAACAGCTGGCCCACAGCCAGCTCTGCGCAGCATGTCAGACAGGCAGAGCCAAGCTCAGCTCCTGCCAACCTTCCAGAGACCACGAAGCGTTCGTTTGGACACTGCCTCTGCTCACACGAATGAGGGGGGAAAAGGAGCAGCTCAAAAGCTCTGTTCACCTCCCTTCCAGAGCAGCTCTTCCGTATCAGCTGTAAACACAAGAGTATGGCCATCACTTACGGTGGCAATGTCACCGAGGCATAACCTACAGCACCCCACATCCTAATACGCTGGGCCTTATGAAATCAGGGTTCCTCGTCCATGATTTCTATGATTATAAAGTATCAATGAAGTTCTCTCAATCCCTGTCTAGCATAAATGTCTTACTTTTTTCCCAGGTTGTTCTTATTGGTTCTGGTACTCAGAAAATAATATCTATCATATCTTCTTTCAGATAGTGACCATCAGCTTGAGGCTCTTTCATTATTTAAATATAATTTTCCTTTACATGCCCAGATGAAAACCAAGACAAAAATGGTAAAGAATATTCACAGACCAAGAACTTAGTGAGCACCAAGACTAAGAATCACAAAGCACCCACTAAAGCATTCCTTAGTCAAGGGAGCTCCACAAAGATGTGGGCAGAACATCCTGGGACAAGAACTCAGGAAGATGTGATGCTGATGGCTCCATGTCCATAAGAAAAAAAGAAACCCTGATTCTCTAAGCACTGGAGACGGGCTCCAGCAGTCAGTCGCAAAACTACTCTGGAGGAAACTGCGGTGTTGAGGCTGTCGCTGGGGCTCACAAGCACCCACGTAACCACTGCCCTGCACACAGACAGCTTCTGCGTTTCCAAGGACAACAGGGTTAGCGTTAGCTGTTTTCTCTGTGGCAGCTGGCATGCACCCCAGCCGGGCACTGATTAGAGGGAAGCTTTCCAGCTCGGACTGTTTTTAACAGGAAAGTCTAAGGAGGACATGCCTTTTACCAATCAATTAAGATATTTTCATCTTCCAGTAAATTGTCTCAAAATTTAAAACAAATTGAGACATATTATTATCATGGTACTGGAGGCTGTTGTTAGGGAAGCCAGATGAGTCTGCATTGCAAATGAACACCTCGGATTTCCTCCTTCTTTTGCGGTTCTGGATCTTAACCTGTCTGCACATGGTCACAGTGCTCTTCATCTCCCCAGCAACTGGCTTTAGAATTTATTTCTAACGCATGAGCGCCATATAGTGGATATTCCTGGAACCACAGCCTTTAAAACTACCTGCCACATTTCAAAGAAGCTAGATTTATGAAGGACCATTTGGTCAACCCTTCTGCCTCAACAGTCAAGGGCAGGTAACCAATCCCACTCCCCAGTTTATACCCAAAGGACTTAAAAACAGTGTACTACAGAGACACAGCCATTTCAATGTTTATAGCAGCACAATTCACAATAGCTAAATTATGGAACCAACCTAGATTTCTTTCAGTAGATGAATGGACAGGGAAACTTTGGGTATACGTACACAATGGAACATTATTCAGCATTAAAATAAAATAAAATCATGGCATTTGCAGGTAAATGTATAAAGTTGGAGATTCTAATGCTAAATGAAGCAAGCCAATCCCAAAAATCCAAAGGCTGAATGTTTTCTTTGATATGAGGATGCTGATTCATAATGGTGATTGGGGGGGGGGGGAGCATGGGAGGAATGGAGGAACTTTAGATAGGACAAAGGGGAGGCAGGGGAAAGGAGGGGCAAGGGGGTGGAATGAGTTAGACTTCATTACCCTAAGTACATGTATGAAGACACGAATTGTGTTAAAATACTTTGTGTACAATCAGTGACTTGAAAAATTGTGCTCTATATGTGTAATATGAAATGAATTGCATTCTGCCACCATTTATAAGAAATTAGAATAAATAAATAATTATTTTACAAAAAGAGCAGGTAACCACAAGCAACACCCAGTGTCACTGGCAGAACTGAGACAGGCGGGGATGACTAAGTTATAAAAGGGAGAAACACCTATGAGAACATTAAGTGACAGGGAAGACAGGAAGAAAAGTTACAGAGAAAGGACCCATAGTTACACAGAACGCTCTTCGCACAGGAGGCAAAATGCAGAAAGAGGGTTTTCCTTACTCTAGTCTAGGTACTGCTTCTGAGTGGGGTAAGACCAGAACATCCTAAAAAGAAAGAGAACATATCTAAATTAACAGATTTAAAAGTCACCTCTATTCTGTCCTTCACCAGCCCTTCCCAGACCGCGCTCCTTGCTTGATTCTCTGGTCAGGCTGTCCACAGCTCCACCTGCTTACTCTGCAAGGTCAGGCTGGCTCCCAGCTCACACAGAGCTCCTGTCCACACAGACTTCTGTAAGGACCGGGAGCCAGCAGCAGGAGGAGGGCCACCCCCTTGGGTGCTGGGCTCTTCAGACACTACTGAGCCGTCACTGTGCCTAGGAGAGGGTACTGCCCTGTCACAGATGAAACCAGGGTGCTTTTAAAAGCTGTTCCAGGCAGAAAGCAAAGAACATGTATTTATAGCAAGGGCTTCCCCCTTCATACCTGCTTGCTCTCTTTTTTACAAATCAACTCCCCCCCCACACACACACAAATCCCTGGCTTTGGTTCAAGATCTTAGATAAAGAGCCATTCGGACGTGTGTTTCGTTTCCCTGAACAGACTGTAAATACCGCCAGGTCCACGTTCCCAGCACAGGCCTTCTCTAGCACTGCCGTATCTTGCCTGCTAAGATTTTTCTTTCCACTTATTTCCAGTAAAAAAAAGCAAAATTAATTTTTAAAAGACCTAGGTTTAATTGTAAAAGTGAAAAGTGACATGGACATAAAAACAAAAGGACTGGGGAGTAGCTCAGTGACAGAGCACTCCTCGTTTCAATCTCTAGTACCGGGGGAAGCGGTCCAGAGGATGTAAACTGGGCACATCAGGTCTCCAAACCACTGTACACTTCATTTTACAATCAAGTTGAAAATTTATCCTTTTCTCTGTCATCTTAGGTCATGTAGCTCAATTCCTAAGTCAGAAACAGACACCTGGGACAGTTACACTCAGCAATCCCAGGAAGCCTCTGACCCTGAGTGCCATTCCCTGACCAGAGGATTTCGCGGTCATCCTGCCCAGCCTCACTTCCCTTTGCCTCCTGGTTCCACGTTTCTATGCAAAGCAGAAATAAGCAGGAGTCAAATCCCAGGATAAGCATAAACATGCGGACTTCAGAAAGGTATTTCCAATCACAATCTCTCACTTATACATAATTTCCTTCTATTTGTAAAAACTATTTCTAAACTTAGCAGACCTCTAAATTTATAGAAGAAAATTTAAAGCATTCCTAACTCAGCATTTAAAAAAATTTGTGGATAAATACACAAACATACCAATAAACAGGACAAAGGTGTAAAGCCAAAGCCCAGTCCACAAAGGGAAGACAGTGGCCTGAAGACCCCAAAAAGGAAGCTGGGATGGTGCTCACGAGGGGAAGCCTCACACAGCAGGATCCAAGGCAAGGACACACAGGACCGTGGAGGGACAGGCTGGGCTGAGGAGATGGGCCCCTGTGTTTTCCAGCGGAAGGCGGTATGCGGGACAGAAGCCACGCAAACAGAAGTAAGCAAACCGAGGCAGCGAAGTTCAGCCCCAGCTCTGCCAGTCACTACCCTACAACGCTGGGCAGGGGTCCGCCCTGTCTAGAGGACCTCTAGATCACCTCCCACTCCAGACTCTTACTGCCAATCAACTCTGTATATCCTATTATTTTAAAGGCACTAAGCAAGGTGCCATTTAAAGTAATGAGAGTAACAACTTATGGGAAAATGAAGATTCTGGCACAACACGGCATAAGAACTTGCTAGAAATGTCAAATCCCTGCCTGCCTAGACCCCTTGAATCAGAAACTCGGAGGGTGGGGAACTCATGGGTCAAATAATGCTTTGTGACCCGATTGCACCAGGATCCTGGTGGCCCCGTGTCACCTGGAAGCCTAGCCACACAGCCAGAGATGCAGATCTTCCTGGCCTTAGTGGCAGTGTGAGGGGTGTTCCAGACACTAGGACTGACTTTTTGGTGCTCCCAGGTAATTCCAGTGATCAACCAGGACAAAAGCCACCACTGTGTCTTCTATCTGAACACTTCACTCTAAAAAAGTTCTCCTTTTGGCCCTAAAACTGAGATTCTTAAAACAAGTCTCAGTACATGATTCCCTTTCTTTAAAGAGTTCAGACAATCTTATATGCATCTATATGTATCCCAGCAGGTACTCTCTTTTTTTTAAAATTGTTTTTAGTTGTAGATGGACACAATATCTTTGTTTTATTTATTTATTTATTTATTTATTTATTTATTTATTTATTTATTTATTTAAATTGGTGCTGAGGCTCGAACCCAGTGCCTCATGCATGTGAGACAAGCGCTCAATCACTGAGCTACAGCCCCAGCCCCCCAGCAGGTACTTTTAAAATAAAAAATTTTACTGAGGCAGAACCTTATCAAACAAAAATGTTATTTAATAATTAGAAAATAAGCTGGGAACAGTGGTACATGCCAGTTACCAGGGAGGCTGAGGCAGGAAGATCCCAAGTTCAAGAACAGTCTGGGCAACTTAGTGAGACCCTGTCTCAAAGTAAAATAAAAAGGACTAGGGGTGTAGCTTAGAGGTAGGATGCTCCTGGGTTCGATCTCTAGCACTCCTAAATAAATAAATAATTAGGAGGACAAAATACAAAGAATTGAAGGATTCTGTTCAACCATGCTACACAATAAAATCATGTAAATTCTTATAGTTTACAACATGTTGATTAGAAAAAAAAACCTACTAAAGACCTATAAAACTTGGGGCTAGGGATGTGGCTTAGTGGTAAAGCACATGTCTGGCACCTGTGAGGCCCCGAGTTTGATCCCCAGCACTGCAAAAACAAACATCACCAAAAAAAAAAAAAAAAAAACCCAACCCTATAAAAACTCCACTTCTTGCTTTTATGACTTCTGTTATATGACCAGGGATTTACGTTTTTGTTGTAATTTTCACCTCCACAGCAAGGCATGACTTGTGGTGCCCTCCTCACCACACTGTGACTGCCATGAGATCATACCCCAGCCATTTCTCTGTTCCTTGTGCCTGGGACATGGCACATGCTTAGCACATATGAGTTCAATTAAAGAAGGAGAAAGGCAGAGGGAGTAGTGAATGAATATGGATGAGGAAATCCATTTCCCTGCATTCATCTAAACCAGGAGGTGACTGTCTCTGCAAAGAGCCCAGCAGTGACCATGCTGTGGGCCGTGTACAACTCGTCCCCCTGCCTAACAGTGTAAAGGCAGCCACAGACAGAAAGGGAGTAAATGGGTGGGCTTTCAATACACTTTCTTTCTTTCCACACACACGAAACTGGCCGGCCTGTGTCTAGGAGCTGTCATTTGCTGACACCGACCCAACCATTCTCTAGGTTTCTTGGACCTGTCCGTGCATCATGAGTGGTTAAGCAGGGAGGGAGAGAATTTGCCTTTTCATAATTCAGTATTTCCACTTTCTGACAAGGCAGAGGGTGTGTGCTTCTCAGCCACACATCAACCACCCACAGGAACACTGTCTCTGTCAATGCAAGCTACACTCATGGAGGGGACTGGGCAAGTGTGGAGGGACAAGCTCAGCTTCTAGGGATCATTTACACCAAGAAAGGTGGCAGTCTTTAGTTGGTGGCCCCAATACAGGCAAGAGGCTAGTGTGGAATGTGAGGTGGGGCTCTCCTGGGATCCTGTGGAAGCGATGAGACAGGCATGTTCTGCTCCTCACAGTTTAAACACTTCACCTTGGGTTGAACCCTGAATAAGCAAGACAATGGGGCAAGTCACCCACCCCCACAGGCAGTCACACTCCCAACTGATGCAATGACAGAAAAACTCCAGGGTGTCTCGGAGGGCACAGGCAGACAGCACACCCGGCTGCTCCTCTTTCTTCAAAAGGCGGCAAAGACCTCTAAAAGGACTCGGGCCCCTTCTCTGCTCTCACACTTCCTTGCCACTTAATTTGAGGAAAAGTAAGATGTTATTCAAATAGAACAGTAATCTCAACAAGAGCAACTTAAGTTCCCACCCACCCCAAAAATTATTAGATCAGGAAAAAACTAACCCCCCAAATAAACCACTAACGGTGGGACGCTCTGCAAGGCTCTTCGAAGCATCCACTTTACTCCAGAGATGGTTCTCGTTCTGGGCTGAGAACTCATGCACGTAGGATATTGCAAAAGATTTAATTTTGTTCACAAACCTCAGTTAGAAAATGAGAGGAAGACAACAAAATGAGGTGCTGTACATTATTGAAGCGGAGGACGCCACAGGGAAAGGCTGCTCACACTAGGGGCAACCCCGAGGGTCACTGCCCAGCCTGTGAGGTGGAAGCGAAGAATAAGTGTGAGAAACCCCGACTGATACACTCTTTTTAGGATATTTTTGTTGTTGTTGTTCTTGTTTTTTTGGTACTGGGGACTGCACTCAGGGGCACTTGGCCACTGAGCCCCATTCCCAGCCCTATTTTGTATTTTATTTAGAGACAGGGCCTCAGTGAGTTGCTTAGTGCCTTGCTGTTGATGAGGCTGGCTTTGAACTCACAATTCTCCTGCCTCAGCCTCCCAAACTGTTGGGATTATAGGCGTGAGCCTCCATATCCGGCCTTCTTTTTAAGTTTTATCATTACAAACCAAGGCACCAATCAGTAAGAACTTGCTGACTGTATAGAGTGGTCAGACACGTGAATTTTAATAAGTAGATTTACTCTGTGGGGGGAAAACTGAAGAAATATTTTTCACTCACCTAATCTGCAGAAAAGAAAGCATCAACAAAACACCTAGAATGCATCAGTCAAAAGTTATAAAATTTATAAGCTGTTGAGCCAGAAGCTAAATGATGAACCAGATTAATTCATGTTCACTATTCCACAATATTTTTCATGAATTAGCAAGGAGGTTGTTCCTTTAAAAAAATTTACCACAGTGACAGTAACATCCGTTCTATGTCATTATTCCCATACAGAAAGAACCCAATGCCTAAATGACACAGTCTCCACCCTTCCTCAGAGAGAGCTTTAGGCGGATGCTGTGCATGCAACGCTGCTACCATAAGGGACAGTGTTGCCTTACGGTTTTCCGAGTGTGGTTGCTCAAACAAGCGGTATAGAATTTCTCAAAGCATGAACCTTGAGACTAAGAACAACATGAACCACCTTTATGACAGGGAGATGTGGTTTTCTTTTTAAGGGATAAAGGTTTCTTTTGAAGGGATCCAATTCTTCAATGAAAACAGAGTAACAACGTGTTCTCATGAGCACAAGTGCCAAGTCACAGGGGCCTGCCTGTGCCCAGGAAGACTAAAGTGGTTGAGAAAAGCCACCACCAATGTTGTATAACCAACGGTTGTCAAACCCTTAAGGCCCCCTACAGTCTAGCTCAAACTCCCACTCTGGCTTCTCATCTCCTTTTTAGGTACTTTAACACTTTGAGATCTTTATTTTCTCCGCCCCTCAATTTTAAATAAGCTCCACTCAACTCTCTGTAGACATTTCCCGACTGATAAAACTCTAGTGTCAAAGCCAGGCAGGCTCTCACTGTCCTTAGGTGTGACTGAGGAACCTGGCTGACTCTCCTGTCCCCCTCCTTTGTATTCATCTGAACTGTACTTACTGCACCTACGACAGTGGCAAACTCCCCCGCCTCCAATTTTTGGATTTCATGAGAATTGGGTCGTATGTGATCCATCTTTGTACCCTCCGAGCACCATGGCAGGACCTGGCCAACATGTTTATGGAATGAAATGCCCTCAAATTCCTAAATTCCAGCCACACAAAATCATATGCTACTAAGGTATCTGAGCTACATTCCATTCTCACAATGTATCAAAAATAACCTTTGGAATTGGAACTATTCTGGTCCCAATTTATAGATGAGAAAACCAAGGCTAGATAAACTAGATAAACTTGTTGCCCAGGATCACACGCTATTCACATTCAAATCTCTCCTCTAAATGGATCTGAATTCCTGGGTTATCTCTGTAGAACCCAGAATGCCAAGCAGTTTTGTACATATACGACATTAAATAAATATCTATTGAATGAATAACTAAATATTCACTACATATGTCCCAGGAGTTACTTTGGAAAAGACCAGGCTATTAAGAGGCTCCCTGACATAAGCTAAGATATTTAAGGTAAGTGTAAACCCATGTCATGGGCCAGGTCATAATTTCCTACTATGTATATTGCCTCTGTACTTTAAAATGCTATCTCTGGTGACCATCTTTTTGTTAAGAAACTTCAGGTACCTAATGAGCAATTTTTAATTTGATAATTACCTATCAGTTATCCCTTGGTTTGGAGCTTCATGTTACATTTACAGGGTAAAGTCTATAGCTCCCGAGGTTCCAGTGTGACCTTGATATTGCAGAACACAAGTTCATAACTTACTTTCTGCCTTATGCAATGGCTGTACCCCACTACGTCAAAGCCTCTCTTTAGACCAACCTCTTCAATTGCCTCTCTCCCACCTAAAACCACAAGACACACTGGGGGCAAAAGATGGGGAAAGGAAAAAGGTCCAATCAAGGATCCTTTACAAAAATATGCTGTAGTTCCAGTAACATCTTCTGGGATTCGTTTAGCTGAAAGCACTTTTCCCCTGAAAATCCTAACCTCATTTTTTAAAAATATTTTTTTAGTTGTCAATGGATCTTTTTTTTAAAATTTATATGTGGTGTTGAGAAACAAACCCAGTGCCTCACACATGCTAGGCAAGGGCACTACCACTGAGCTCAACCCCAGCCCCTAACCTAATTTTTATTTGTTTTTTATACTGGAGATTGAACCCAAGAGTGCTTTACCACTGAGTAAATCCCCAGCCCTTGTTTTTTATTTTGAGACAGGGTCTTGCTAAGTTGCTTAGGGCCTAACTTAGTCCAGAACGGCCTTGAACTTGCATCCTCCTGCCTCAGCCTCCCAAGTCGCTGGGATTACAGTGTGCGCTACTACACCTGACCCAACCTAACTCTTTACAATTTTTAACCTCACTGATGACATGTATGATTACAAAGAAAGTGCAATCGCCTGAGGACAGGCTTAACATTTGAATCACTTTTTCATTCCCTCCCAGTGCTTGCAAGAAGAACTACAGTGAATGATCTGCTGAATGAATGAACACACAGGAAGGGAAGCTGGCTCTCTGTATCACGGCATCTCAAGCCAGCTCTTCCACATAGCAGCGATACATTGATTATCTCACACAGAATTCCCTGGAAGGACGTTAGAAATGAGTCAAACTGGTCAACAGAACTTGGAGAGAGAATGGTGTTTTGCTCTTGCACTTCAGACTGTACAAAGCAGACTTGTGGAAGAGGCTCAGTCTCAGAGCTGAGAGCATGCCTCCTTTCCTGCGTCCGGTGATGGGTGTCATTTGTGCATCATGACACACAGAACTGAGCTCGAGCTGCCTGGTAAACATAACAAATACAGATCTGCTGCAGGGAGAAAAGGGAAGAGGAAAGTAAGTTGCCATTACATAAACCCTCTTCCCAAGCCCTGGCTCTCACCGTCTCCTCACTAGAGATGGACAGCCAAGCTGTGGCGAAGGCCCAGGGCTCCAAAGACAGACGGAAAAGACGCACACTAATCAGACGACAGAGCCCTGCAGGACCCATGTTCCTGACTCCAACCTCCTTGTCCTTTTCTGGAAACCACACTGCCACAAGGAGAGTGCAGAGCCGGAGAAGCTCCTGTGGAAAAACTGTTTGGCAAACCAGGGGAAGCAGCAGGGAAGTGACTCCCAAAGGGCCGGGCAGAAGGCGTGAAACTGAAGTCCCTGTGTTTCAACCAACGTCCAAACTGTGCCAAGCTTCCTGCTCGTTTCAACTGAAGTCACAGGACTCAGTGATGACCACGTGGCTCCCTGAGACACAGGTGCAGTTGTGACAGTCCCAGGAGCTTCTGGGAGTCTTTATCATTTTAATTCATTCATGTGTCAAAATTCAGCGTAGTCAAATACAGATATACATAACGCCGTTCCTACAATGCAACAGATCTGTAAATCAAATGTAAAAGCCCTAGAATAATTTTAACTGAATTCTAAAAGTCAGTCTAAAACATGGGCTCTAAGACAATTCTAAGTATTTCTTCCTAGGTAGAAATCTCCTGACAACCAAAATTAAGATGTAAAGTCAATAATGTAGTTTTTTTCTCACCCCATTTCAACAGCACTAATTAAAGAGAACACAATCAATGTTTTCCCAATACCTTTATAAAATTAAAAATGTGAACTGAAGCCAATGGAGGGAGAAACTGTTTTTACTAAGAAATTAAGATCCAATTCTCTGATGAGGTCTAATTAGCCAGGAACGTTTATTGGGCATTACATGCAGACACTTAATCATAATGCACAGTGCTGTCCACACCCAACCCAAACAAACAGACAAGCCTGATTCTCAGTCCTGGCTGAGCCTTGCAGCCCCTACTGCCCAGTCCACAGGCGGAGCGAATTAATGAGTGAAGCCCGAGAAGGCATCAGAGACTGAGTCACAGACTCAGAAGCGAATCCAGTTCCACTACTGATTGTCAGATAATCCCAGCACGTCACACTTCCTCGCTCCTCTGACGAGGGGAGGTGACTGAAATATCTCACTACAGAATGCCACCGAGAACCAAAAGACCAACTGAGCAGCTAGCACTTCTCAGACTATCAAATGACCACCAAGAAAAAAGAAAAGGAAGGGGCAGGCAGGGGCAGGCGGGACAGCAGGTGAGGTGGGGAGGAAGGCGCTCACTCCTCTTCCCACGGCTCAGCGGGCGGCTCCCCAGGGAAAACAAGGCCCTAGTCAGCAGCCTGGCTGTTGTCACAGCGGCCTTCCCACACCGCCCACATGCGTTTTGGTTTCTGCAGAGCACAGAGAGCCAGGGAAAAAGTCACACAGATAAAAAGAGAGACAAGAAGAAAACATTCAGAGGTACCTGCGTGCTGCTTTTCCCTCTGTCCTATCCCACGCACAGGACCTGGTGAACTTAAGGACACTTGGCAGGTACAGTGATTTGGCACCTGTTGTCCCAAAATAAGTTGAATACGTGCTCTGAAATATGCAGAACTAGATGCAGGTGTGACACAAGGCAAACACAGACCACATTCCATCATCACAGGGTACGGAACAGGACAGGTGAGGAAGTGGGTCATAAAGGAGACTGGCAGGCAAGCTGGCCGCCAATCAAAACTTATAATTAAAGTGTTTTTTCCACTAAAATTAAAATGCCAAAGATAGAGTGTATAATGAACGTAAAGATTCCACTGTATTAACTAATTGTAGAGAGCTGCCATTGCAAGAAACCTGAACTTGAAGGCCCCCACACGGCCTTGAAAAGTCTACTCAGGGTAACTTGAGTTACTACCAATAACATCAGGTCAGAGTCAAAGCTCTTTGCTTTTGTTTATAAGTAGCAAAACTGGTTGAAATGACAGAGTTAGAAAGCCACCGTAGATGGAATTTCCAGGAAGGACCTAGAAGGAGGAGGGTTATGGTGAAAAGCCATCAAAGAGGAGCTTATTGTTTCTTGAGAGTGGCAGGGAGGAGGAAGCAAAAGAACTTGTTTCCTCCCTCCCCCCAAAATTGAGAATGAAAAACTAATTCAAGTGACAGCACAAATGTGGCTAAACAAACACGAGTGCTTGAAACCCGTTTAACAAGATGCAAGTTTGACTACCAAGCTAAGCTTTCTTCAGCTGCCAAGTATCTCCCTTGTCCAATCAGAGACATCTTCCACTTGGCCCTTACCCTCAGGCGTGTGCTGGAATAAGTGCACACTATTGTTACCTGTGAGTTCTAAAGTTCTGCCATGATTCATTTTATTTTATTTTACATCTGGATGGAACCACTTGCCTAGACACTACAAAGTATACTTCTTAAAATGCTTTTGAGGCAAAGTCCAATAAACCTAGCTCAAAAAAAGAAAAAATTCAGAGAGGAAACCATCCTCATAATCATACTCAGAACAGTTGCTTCAAAGCAAAATTTCCAAATGCCGAGTAAAGAATTCATTCTGTATCAGCTAATTAAAGGCATTCACAAATTTCCAACAGGAAAATTTTCTTGTTATTGGAAATAACACTTGACCAAAGTACAAGTGCAAAGATTCCTGTTTCCTTATAAAGGAATGACCCTTTCTAGCATGTGATTTTTAAAAAAATTTTAATAAATATGTTTCCAAACTGCATGAAAGAAAATCCTTATAGCTGAATGAATGAATCTCAATTCAGAAGCCAGAAAGGCTACATCAAATTTTTCTCGGGATCCTGGATTCTACAGATACAAGAAATCCATGAATAATCCAGTTCAATCTGGTTAGCTTTGTGATTTGCCTAAAAGTCTATCATCTTTTGTTTTAAATAACAGTGCTTCCTGATTTCTTCCTCTATTCAGGCCGAGGAGTATATTCTTTAGTTTTAAAAATCTCCTGCCATCATTTAATTGCAATTGCAAATATGACACCTGACTCACTCCTCTCCTCCCTCTGCCCTCCCATTCACGCTAGAATTTTAAAGCTGAGAAACAAACCAAACCTGTCCCTGCTTAATACAACCAAACACGGCAACACCTTACTTTAATGGCACACTTGATTGATGCTTCACCAGAATGGAATCCCTATAAATGCAAGCAATGTTTAGTTCAAACAAATTAAAAATTACTCTCACAATGAATTCCAAATATTAGGCTCAGACAAAACAACAAACTGCTATTAAACTCATAAACCTGCATCCCAGAAGCACACACAAAATGTCTTAAGTTCAAGTTACCACAGTGGTTACACCCCTCTTTTACAGAATGCATTCTGTAAGCCTCAGTAACAAGCCCCCACCAGGACTCTCAGCACACTTCTGCTGAGACAAGAAGACAAAAGAGAAAGATCTGGCCTCCATCCACACAGGCGCCCTGGTGCTAAAGCTTGTAGGTACTGAGCAGGGCTCCAAATTCTGCTTTAATCCTCCTTCTTTTGTAACATGAGCCTTTCCATGACATAAAACTTTTGACTCTCTGGACAATCCTTCCCAATGCCTCAGAATTCCTTCTCAGGGGTGAGAGGCTGAAATTAAGTGTAAAAACACAAAGCCTCCTTATTTGACTTTCTGACAGGAACAGATGAAAAGTGTGTGGCCCCTGGCTGTCACTCCAGAGGCAGGATCATGCCATCAAAAGGTGCAGATTCTCAGTGTGCAAGCAGCCTGGGCCCACACTGAGACCTGGCCTCTCCTCCTGAAGGTTTGATGAAGACTTGCAAAAGAGCACCCTGGTGCTCTCAACCACACCGCTGGAGAAAGGGCCACAGCATCAGAGTGTCTTAAGCCATCAACCACATGGCCTGAAGCAGAGCCCAATCAGCTGACCATTTCATTCTGAGGGAGTGTGGCACCTGTAAGCCAGGGGGCTCCTGGCTGTTAGTATTTAGCATTTAATGGAATGTATGAATGTTAAGAACTTAGGTGTCACCACTAGAAAAACACATTTGTTTAGGGATTTGGGGGTTCATGACATCCTTAAAAAATCTGCTTAAAATTCACGAAGATCATATCTACATATAGACAACAAAGAACTTCACAGCACACTTTGAACTGTGCTCTGAAGTGAGCTGTGCTCTCAAGTCTCTCCATCTTTCCCTTTGCCACACTCTAGTTAACTGTGGTCAGAGATGCTCCTGTGCTGCCCAGTGGTCCTGCTTGGTGCTGCCCGGGACCTGTGAGGCTGGCTGCCTGTGTGCAGTGGACCAGTGCTTCCTGGTTTAGTTTCCACTCCTCTGTAGCCACCCAGCACTCACCCAATGTAAGTCTGTTTCTGAGCAGCAGAAGTGCTCTTCGGCTGGAGGAGCCTGTGCCTGTGGGTCCACAGCGCTGCTGCCCGTGGGTACGCACTCACACTTTTAAATACCTTCCCACCCATTTCAGGACCTAGATTCCTGTCTCTGCAGAGGCTTCTTTCTCACAACCAAGCAGCAAATGCATAATGGTGTGAGGGCCAGGCACTGCCTCTTGGTGCTGAGCAAGTTGGGAACAAAGGCAAGGCACTTCACTGGGCATAGAACAGAGATAACAGGCATCAAAGAAGCCCTCTCTCTCCCTGACTTCTCTTTCCTCTATTTATTTTAGACTTTTAGGCTCTGAGAGGCCCTTACTCATATCACTAAACAAATCTTAATGCTGTTGTAAACTCTTCAGGTTTACAACACAAACAAAAAACTAACTTCTAGGGCTGGGGTTGTGGCTCAGCGGTAGAGGCTGGCCTAGCATGTGCGAGGTACTGGGTTTGATCCTCAGTACCACATAAAAACAAATACATAAAATAAAGGTATGTGTCTACCTTCAATTAAAAAAATATTTTAAAAACAAAAACAAACAAACAAACCAAAAAAAAAAAAACACTTCTTAGGCCAAGATGGGCAGCTTACAACCCACAATTATCCACAGAGTTTAGAGAATACTGGAAATACTGCAGGACAGAGAGCCCCAATTTACAAATTGTGTCCTCAGAGTTCATCTGTAAAGTGATTCACAAATTTTTCCTTAGAAGTAATATCACGGATAGGGTCTCAGATGATCCCACAAGAACCCATTTAACCCACAACCTCCCTGAACCACAATACTAGTCAGTGTCCTAGAACTACAGAACTGAGGCTGGGAGCCTGGGGCCAGCAGCATCAGGCACTGGTTGATGACATTCTGACTCCTGCAGTGGGAAAGGAGCCACTGGGGCTGGAGAAAGGCAGACACAGCCCAACCTGTGTCCCCACCCCCATTGCTGGATGCACCTTCACCTGCAGGCCTCCCCACCCCCGCCCGTCATGCCCTGCAGCCATAAGCTTCAGCACCCTACTGCAGTGCCACCTTTTACTGCTCAAAAGTAGCTGCTGCATCGCCCTGACAGATCTTCCTGAAGCAGCTGATATCATTGTACATCTGAGTGAGTGATTCCCAATGAAGTGTCAAGGTCTGCACTACAACCTGTCCAGAGGTTTCTGAGTCATCAGAAGACACCTGACTATCCAGGTGAACCTCCCTGGCTCTCAGGGAGGACAATAACAAACAAAACAGGTCTGCGTGAGAACCGATCAATGACGCTGGGGACTGTTTCTAAGACATTTCTCCTCTTCAAAGAAACTTCTTTCTTCCCCAACAGTTTGAAAATTAATGCCTTTTTCTCTTAAAGCTTCCCTGGTACCAGCAGGCACAGTCTTTCACACACGAATGAGTGTGCAAGGGGCAGTGTGAGTCCTGGCTGAGGCAGTGCCCCAAGTGAGCAGAAGCCAAGACATTCACAATCAGCTTCGTGATCCTCAACACAGTGACCCTGACATGAAAAGCAAAGGCTCCAGGGCAGATTCAGAAGCTGACACTAGGTTCTCTTTCTGCCAGGACCAAGGGGTATGTCAGAGATCATTAAAAAGTCTGAGGAGGAACACCACACAACTTCAGTAAACCTTGTATTTTGTGGGAGAGAAGGAGAACCAAGAATCAACATATTCTTAAGCGTGGTGGCACATGCCTGTAATCTCAATAACTTGGGAGACTGAGGCAGGAAGACCGAAAGTTCAAGACCAGGCTCAGCAACATAAAGAGGCCCTAAGGACTGAGACCTTGTCGCAAAATAGAAACAAACAAAAAGGGCTGGAAATGTGACTCAGCGGTTAAGCAACCCTGGGTTCAATACTCAGTAGTCTCCCACCCCCCCAAAAAATCAATATATCCTAAATGAGAAACAGAAAGTGGGCAAATAAAGCAGATATTTTCAGAAAAAGTAGGTAGTTAAAACACCCAACTCTATAGGATTCTGTACATGCATTTGCTCCCTCTAGCTGCCCTGAGGCATTAATTACTTAAAAAAAAAAAAAAAAAACAGAAAACATCATCTTGGCCAGGGAAAGGAAAAATCCTAGATACTGAATTCCAACACACACTCTAAGCCTCGCCTGATATCAGCTTCAAAAGGAAGCAGCCTCATTAAGAGACATTACTGCACCTTCCAGGAGCCGCAAAGGCTGGAAACTGGCACCAACCTGGGGGCTGGAGGGAAACAAGACGGAAGCTGCCTCTTTGGTTAGCAATGCACTGAGACTCCAAGAGCCTCCTCCTCAGGTGCTTCTCTCCAGCACAAATACACTGGAGGCCTTCAAGTAAACAAGCCACTGTCCCTTCCAATCATCCCGGCTGTCATTACTCCCACTCTAGAGCGTGACACATCAAACAAAGTGCTCTGCCCATATGCAGACCCTTCCGGCCAAGATCTTCGAGGCTTTGACAATCATGCTTATTAATCTTGGCAACACCCAAGAAAGAGAAGTCGGCCATATAGCTTTTTGATTCTTCTAGAGCAAAGATGCAAAAACCAAGCCAGTGAATTGAGGGACTGAGAGTCAAGGTCACACATAAGTCAGAAAAGTGACCTCAGGACTTGTGTGTTCTTCACTGCCTGCTCCACATCTCCCGATCAGTCCCAACGGCAAACAGGAAGCATTTCTCCAGCACCCAGAGGGCACAAGCCACCTCTTTTTAGCCACTGCACACTGAGTCTTATTATGGTATTTAATTTTAAAATAACTATAACAACAATTTTAGAAAGTGGCAAGTTTGTTTTTCCCCAGCATTCTCGATGGTAAATCAAATATTTAATCCTATGTCCATCTCTAGAAGGAGCAGCCTACTGGCAGCTGTACTTGATCAAGGGGGTCAGCAGGAAAACCTCTATGTGATTAGTCACCTAAGTTTCCTGGCTGACCATCTCCTCCATATCTGACGCTCTTATGCCTTAGACGTGACACCCATAAGACAGAAAGCAATTATAATACAGACCTAACATGGCTCCCCAAAATCCCATCATTTGATTTGTCTTGTTTGCAGTAACAGGGATTGAACCCAGAGGCACTCTAGCACTGAGCCACATCCCCAGCCCTTTCTTATTTTTAATTTTGAGACAGGTCTCACTGATTGCTGATGCTGGTCTCAAACTTGAGATTTTCCTGCCTCAGCTACTGAAATCACTGTGATTACAGGCATACGCCACCACACCCAGCGGCATCATTTGATTTTTTTTTTTTTTTTTTTTTAAATATTTATTTATTTTTTTTTAGTTCTCGGCGAACACAACATCTTTGTTGGTATGTGGTGCTGAGGATCGAACCCGGGCCGCACGCATGCCAGGCGAGCGCGCTACCGCTTGAGCCACATCCCCAGCCCATCATTTGATTTTTAAAAGCAATCTCAGGGTAGTGTAAATTGAAACCGAAACACTCAGCCTCTAATGCACTGTCTTAGTCCATAAATTACTAAACTTCTTGTTGCAGAAACAGAAGAAAGACCAGAAAGCAGAGGCAAAAAGAGGACAGAAGATGGTCATGCTTTGTACCCAGGCCCTGAGAGAAAAGTATTCCTGATACTGTAACAAAAACTACAGATGCGTCTTATTTCAACATCTGGCCCCTCATCAAAACATGCTTCTATTGTGTTTCTTTCATTTTTTTTTTTTTTGTACCAGAGATTGAACCCAGGGGTGCTTAACCACTAAGCCACATCCCTAGCCTTTTTTATTTTGAGACAGCATCTTGCCAAGTTGCTTATGGCCTCACTAAGTTGCTGAGGATGACTTTTCCATACTTTTTCTCAAGCTCCCGGATTTTAAGGTAATCCAAAAAAAAAAAATATATATATATATATATATAATCAGAACTCTAATAATTTAGTAAAGAGAAAGACTATACTACAAGTGAAGCACACAGTGGGAAGAACAGAAATGACTTAAGATGATGCTTTTTTTTTTAAAGGGTACTAAAAACTCCTATTATCCAAATGACCATCTAAATTGGAGTTCATTTTTAATTGAGTTGTATTTACAAGGTCACATATGAAATGAGTACTGCTAATGATAGCAAGTGTCTCAGCCTCTTTCCAAAAAACTCCACCTGATGGGCAGGAGGAGAGGACAGATGTCAATTCCACTCTGTAAATGAGGAAGCAAAGCGAAGTGAAGGAGGAGCTGCCCGGGGAGAGAGGGAGTAGTGGCAAACAACAGCTCGGTCCTTGAGGTTCCATCTATAGACTCTGTGTGGTGAAGAATGTCAATAAAAGGATCTTCTTCAGTCAATGGGGGAGGACAAAAATGAGAGGAGGACACTTTTACAACATCTGGGAATGAAAACATGTAAAACTGCAAAAAAAAAAAAAAAAAAAAATGTTGCTGTCAAATCATTAAGCTCCTCCCACTTCTCAAACAGCTGGAATACAGGTGCCTCTGGACTTGATAACTCACCTTTGCTTCGTCATTAATGTCCCAGGTGAAGGAAATGGCATTATAAGCAATCTCTTCAATGTTACTGATGGTATTGAAGCTTTCTTTATAGTCAGCTATGAGAAATGGTGAACAAGAAAAAGAAGTTCATGATTTTTAGTTTTGACACAAGATCATGGTAGCTTTAGAGAAACATTCAATTCTTCACGTTACCATTTCTGCATAACATTTTGTTGGGCTGAAAGAAGTTCAGAGAAATGAAGAAAAACACAAAACTTTTTATAACAGAAGTAGGTTTAGAAAGTATTTGATTCAATCTCATTTTGTCAAAATAAGGAAATTTAAGCCAGGAGTGGTGGGGTATGCTTATAATCTCAGAGACTTGGGAGGTTGAGGCAGGAGGATCCCAAGTCCAAGGTCAGTCTCAGGAACTTAGTGACACCCCATTTCAAAAGAAAAAATGAAAAGGACCAGGGATGTGGCTCAGTTGTAAAATGCCCCTGGCATCAATCCTTGGTTCCAAAAAAAAAAAAAAAATCAAATTTAGGTCTCAAAAGTTTAAACCATGGCCCAAGGTCACTAAACTAGTCTGTGAAAGCAAGCTAATTATAGTAAGTTCCTGTAATTCTTCTGAAAAGAGTAGAGGAGCATTGCAAAGGTTAAAGAAAAAAGAGTATTATGATTAATGGCCATCTATCACAAAGTTACTTCAGGAAACGTGGTGTGTGCAACCTGCTGCCGCACTCCAGGTGGCAGATCCCTGGGTTATGCACAGACACACAGATCAGGGTCTGGCACTAACTGGGGAAGACCACAGGCAACTGCACAGTGGTGGAGCTTCCTTTCACTCGTTTGGCTTTTCTCTCTTCCTTATCATAATCTCCAAAAAATGGTCAGCATCTCTTAAAAAAGACACTGCCCCTCAAAAACTGTGCAAACTGGGCTCAGAGGTAGAGGACTTGCCTAGCATGCACAAGGCCCTGAATTCCATCCCCCAACACCAAACATCCCAAATGCAGACTGAACAGTTAACACAGGCTAACTCCTAAGGTAGCTGGCTAAAGCTCTTGGCACCAGCATCATGTGGAAAGCCACTGCCTGGGCACAGGCCTTTATGAGGGAAGCGAAGGCAGATACTGATTCCAGGAGTCCCATAACAGTGGTTGGAACAGACCAGTGGTTGGCATAAAAATTCAAATGTTTTCAGCAGGAAGCTGGCCAGTGCCAAAAATAATTGGATTTAGAAAGCTGGGTGCTTGCACCTCTGGGAATAAAAGCAAGCTTCTGAGCTACTTACCTATGTCAATGCACCTTTGTTTAGCAGTGTGCTGCCGGGAGTGCCAATACTTCCAGTGCCTCAGCTGATCCTCTCTGCTCTTGTCTTCAGCGAAAACCACCATGATCACACTCTGAGAACAAGAATGCATCACAACATGAAGACACTGAAGGACAAGTTTGGAAAAGACATGTTGAGGTATTTTATAGTTAATTCTTAAAAACACACTATCAGGCCTTCATTCAGAGCTGCCTCAGACACAGAAGTGCTAGGACAAGGGGACAGCTGATGAGCTCCAAGGGAAAAAATGAGCAAAACTTACTCGAACTTTGCTGATGGGGTGGTGGATCCCTTCACTGCTGCTCACCTCCTTCAAGGTGACAGGATAGAACTGGCCCTTGTTCAGGTATGTCATAGTGCTGTCTCCTGGCTTCTGCCGAAGTGATTTTGAAGCTTCGAGGGTATACTCAAAGTTGTTCCTGAAGAACAAAAAGTCACAGATCTGTAATTCAGTCCCTTGGAAGCTTCCTGTATGCTTTAGTACATGCTGAAATGCTTCAGTGTGGGTGTACTGAGACAGCAGACCACCAACAAACATCCAACAGATGACCATATCATATCTAAGAAGCATTTGCTACCTTTCTATGATAAACAGAATCTTAAAACACAAGTAGTCAGAGACCAGAAATTCTCAGTGCTGTCAGATGGAGAACTATAAAAAGCTTACTAGAAGTTCTATGATGTGACATTAATAACCAAACATCTGGAGGCTGAGTCTAGGAGAGGTAGCAGTAAGTAAAAGGCCCCGGGCAGGAACCCTCACAGGACACACTGCCAATGTGGTGTTTTTCCAGCAAAGGTTGCAAAGAGGCAGCTGGAAATCCCTGCAACCAATGTGACCTCACTGCCCTGCACTTTGTTGTTGTTTCTACCTGTAACATAAAACATGTCTAAGGAGACACCCCACATTCTCTATGTTTCCTATCACTTTACACCACCCTTCAGAAGTGCCCCTTAATAACCTTCCTAGGCCAGAGGTTGGCAAATTATATCTATCTTTGTAAATAAAGCTTTATTAGAATTCAGCCATATCATTTGTTTATATCTGCAGCCGCTTCTGCACTACAAGGGCAGAACTGGGTAGTCACAAAACCATGGAGGCTGTATGGCCCACGAAGCCCCAGTATTTACTATCTGACCCATTACAACAGTTGAAGACCTCTATCCCAAACCCTAAAGGCATCTGAGTTTGTGACACCTACACTTTGAGGCAGGTCTATAAGGGAAGTCTCAATTCTCTTAAAACCCTACACTTTAAAAAACTATTTTTTAAAATTACAAAACATATGGGGCTGGGGATGTGGCTCAAGCAGTAGCGCACTCGCCTGGCATGCACGGGGCGCTGCGTTCGATCCTTAGCGCCACATAAAAATAAAAGATGTTGTGTCCACTGAAAACTAAAAAATAAATATTAAAAAGTTCTCTTTTAAAAAAAATTACAAAACATGTTTTTTAAAAAACCCTCATAAAATAATAAAAGGAAATCCTAGACTCCAACAACAACAAAAAATCCCGAAGGTATGTTCCTAAATAACTTGGAAATACTCCTATTCCCAGAGTGGGATGCAATTCTGTGAGGCTAAAAAGAAGTCAAATTAGAGCTGGGTGCGGTGATGAATGACTGTAATCCCAGGGACTCCAGAGAGGCAGGAAGATCACAAGTTCAAGTCCAGCCTCAGCAATTTAGCAAGGCCTCGAGCAACTTAGATCCTGTCTCCAAATAAAAAACAAAAAGAAAAAGGCCAGGGGACATGACTCAGACTCAGTGGTTAGGTATCCCTTAACCACTGAGTAACAAAAAAAAAAAAAAAAAGCAGGTCAGAAAAAAGTTGCCTTTAATTATTGTATCATTAGCAAGGCTGATTAAAAAAAAAAAAAAATGAAGGCCTTTGTCCACTTGATGTTTCTCCTAAATTCTTGGCTAATTATACATTTCTGGAAACAGAAGGGCCTCACTGATTTAGGGTGACCCCCACTTCTCCTTTCAGGTTCCCTCCTACCACATCACAGAAAGAAGCCAAAGCACCAACACCAGGAGCTGAGGAAACTGGAAACAGTTTCAAGAGTCCCCAATCAAATGTCCTCTACCCAAGATAAGGCCACAGTCGGCAGAGTCAGATGAAGGAGAAAGCCCGCCAAAGCTACCTCTGATTTGTCAGTATGAAGGTAACAGAAAGGGAAGAGATCATAAATGCTGAAAATTAAAAACCAAATTAAAAGACAACTATTACCCAGAAACACTGTCAAACACATAGTCCTCTGAATTCATGCCAGGCATCCGCAGACTGAGATCCGAGGGGAAGAAAACCTGAAATATCAATGTAATAAGCCACAACCATGGAACTGTTACAGTTACTAAGGCGAAGGTCTGGTACAGCACACAGTGTATGGCTTACAGAAACCCACTACCTGTTCAACATTCATTTTAAAGTAAAAGCCATAAATCTATTAAAAAAAACAACTTTAAATTTAAAAAAGAAAAATATTTTTAAAATCCACTTTTATATACCACTCAAGTAAATTACTTGATTCCATTATCCCCCTTTTCCTTCCCACGCATCCCAATTCTGTTGAACTCTAGTATCTGCAGCCAAAATGTCGCGCGCTCTAAGAGCTCAATTTGCACCCCAGCTAGATGAGTTTGGTGCCTTCTTGGGAAAGGCTATATTCTGCCCCTAACCCACAGGCAGAGGTAGATGCCGTTTTCCCCACTGGGACACTAAAAATCATTTCACATCCCTTTAACGTGAGTGAGATGTGCATGATCATGAACCTCACAACTCTCTGGGATTAATTTGTAAGTTTCACACAATGCATCTGTAACCTGCCTACCTCCTTGGCTGTACTATCAACCAAGAAACACTCAGCAAACACTTGATAAATCATTCACATTAAGGCCAGTTGCAGGGATCCTGCTTGGGTCTATGATAAAAGCTGAAAACAGAGTATGCGAACAACTGTGGTCGAGGGACAATTATGCACTGGGTTCCTTTCTCTCTCCCTCCAGCAAAACCACTTAGTTGTAATCATAATTGTTAACTCAGCTGCTGGTAAGATTAGCCATGTGCCCTTGATAATAATTTCTGGATTTATAGGTTTAGCTTACAAATTATACCCATGGGCCTTTTCTGCTAAAAAAAAAAAAAAAAAAAAAAAATCTTTTATTCCTAATCCATTCATTTTCGGCTGAGTTTCAAGCTTACATAACAAGGAAAAGGTGGAACCCAATACTTATACAAACACACAGCCGTGTTAGGAAGATGTTTTTGTTTCCTGTACCTCCTGAACACCCTCCTTGAAGGTCTCAGAGAAGGTGGAGTCTGGGGTCCGCCGTTGAGCATTGGGGGGCTGAGCCCCAGAGCTGAACTGGTCAGTGTTGAGATTCCGGTCGAAAATCACCACACGCTCGGTGGGCTCAGGATGATACCCAGCTGGGGGGATCCCCACCGCAAAGCCATGAGGCTGGATTTCGGTCTTGATAGAGTGGGTAGGCATTGTTGCTATGGAGACAGTGACTGTTGTATCAGGAGCTGTCAGATGGCCTCTCTTATCAATGCCCAGTTGGTTGCCATGGGGAAGGACGATGTTAAAGGGCACATTTTTCAGTACTTGCACTCTGTTTTCTCCAGCAGAAATGAGAGGCTGATCTGTTACGTTTGGTATGTTATTTCTTTAAGAAAGGAAAAAAAATCTGTGTTTTCAATCTCAGCACTGATATAGTTCTTGACTTTTTCTTTCTTTTTTCTTTTATTTTTTGTGATGCTGGGGATGGAGCCTGGGCTTCATGCACGCTAGATAACTGCTCCACCACCGAGTCATATCCCCAGTCCCTAAATAATTTAAGTCCCAGGCTGGGGTTGTGGCTCAGCAGTAGAATGCTCACCTGGCACATGCAAGGCCCTGGGTTCAATCCTCAGTACCACATAAAAATAAATAAAACACAGGTATTGTGTCCAACTACAACTAAAAAATAAACATTTAAAAAATAATAATAATTTAAGTCCCATGCAGTAATAATACACTTGATAGAGATCAACTAAACAGAAAATGGCACCATCAACATTACTAGAGAAGGAAAAAGTTCTTCATAGTTCTAGTCCAAGTTAAATCCAAAAGCATTGTTTCATTTGAAATACTGACAACTCACAGCTTTCTTCTTCTATGCTTTATTTTCAAAAACCTTAATAAAGTTCTTATATTTTACTATAAGCCTGAAGCTGTAAGTGCATCCCATTAGTTGAGTCAGACTGCCTGGGTTCGAATTCTGTGTCATCCTGGACAAGTTACTTCACAACTCAGTAACATCTTCATCTGTGAAATGGGGATAACAACAGAGTCTATCCTCTTACAGTGGCCAAGGATGGAATAAGATGTCCCCTAAAGTACACGGAATGGCACCTGCCCACAGATGCTCAAGAAGAGCAACCTAGCATTGCTCAATCCCTGCCTTTCCCAATACTGATGCCATCTTGTTTTCTCTTTCACCAAAAGAAAAGCTAGTATCAAACTGCACCAGTGGGATGTTTTGCATAAAATTAATTTTGCTTTAATAAATATCCTGGGCAATAGTTGATGATTCCTAGTGGGTGAGATGAAAGCATTTTTAAAACATCCTGAAAACTAAGGAAAAAAGCAAGTTGGCAATTTTATGCCTTTCAAGATCAATAAAACTGTTCAAACCCTGAACCATAAATTCTCTCATAGGAATTTGTCTCAAAGAAAGAGACAAAGGGCATGAGGAACAATATAGAAAGTTTTTCACTACAGCTTGTTATGATGAAAAACTAGTCACAGCTGTGCAAGGATATTTTTTATTTGCTTCAAAATATTCCAGCAAAAATTAAAAAAATTTAAAATTTAATAAATTTGAAAGTTCATGGGGAGGAGCAGCTTAAATCAAAGAATTTGTATTGATAATTGCTGAAGGTAGTAATAAATACAAGTGGGTTTATTCTATTCTTCTCCTATTTTGATTGAAAATGTGCATAATAAACAATAAAAGCCATAAACAAGCACTTCTCCAAAGGATAAGTGTGAAGACTAAAACAGCAAAATGGAAAGTATTTATGAAAGAACCAGGCAGAATAAAGCATACTACCAAATGCTATCTATGACTACAACCACAGCCACATCTAGTGTGTGCATATGCCAAAATAAATAAATAATCATCAGGACAGCAGGATTCTAAGTGAGCACTCATTCTTTAAATGTTTTATTCTTTATAACTAATAAAACATGAGGGCATTTAATAGGTCTTTTTTAAAAAGCTTCTCATGCCCATAAATTTAAACCTTAATTTTCTGGAAATTTTAAGCTAAAATACTTCAAAAATATTTTTAAAAGGAGTCTGGATACCATTTACTTTATTTTATTGAGTTTAACTCAGGCAGTTATTCAACAGACAGTGGTAGTTAATTTTTTTAAAGACCCCCCCCCTCTTGCCACACCCTCCTTAAGAGGGCCTCAAAGCAAATAAGCAAACACTTATAAATTATCGCTGAAAACATCCCTTTAGAGGAGCAAAAAGTTAACACTTTCATTTTCTAGAAAAGGCAACTGTCTAAAGAAACTTCACAGAGCAACACAGGTAAATTTACCCATCTCTTTCTCTAGTGTTTATTCATTTAAACAAATTCCCATTTTATTTTTACAGAAATGTGGCATCTTTTGAGTGGACTGTTCAATATTAAATATCACCTTTTGCTGTGATCTGGCTCCGCATGCTCAACTTCTGGCTTCGCTGTTGATGATCGTCTCTCTCTTGGAACCTTAAACATTAACACACATGAGAAAAAATCAGACCTCACCCAGTGAAGATGGTTCACCCAAAGAAAGAGCCTTTCAGTTTTCACCAAACTCAGTCATTCACTTGTCCCCTGACGGCCTATCAGGCAGCAGGCTCTGGGGACACAATGAACAAGGCAGCTTCTGGCCTCAAGGAGTTTACTACAGGCCCCCATTTTGATGGGTAAAAAGCAATTATTAGGGTTGGGGATGTGGCTCAGTGGTAGATATCTTGCCTGGCCTATGTGAGGCCCTGGGTCCAATCCACAGCATCAAGGAAAAAAAAAAAAAAGAAAAGAATTTCACATTTTATCACAAAGACTCTGATGAGTAATTACCACTAAGAAATTGTTACAATTAATATTAGGACAGATATGAGAAGTTCTTTACTCCTGAGATGTAAAATACTTTCATGATTTAAACCATTAGAACTAACGTTACTACATTAGTCTTTCTGGCACTAAACTATTGAATTTCTCCCATTCTCAAAAGTTTCAGTTAAAAATGTAGTTTCATAATTAATATCTTAGTAAAACTTTTATACAGATTGAATCAATAAGCCATAGGATCAGATACATAATAATTTCTACTTCAAAGGAACCCTCATGGCTACACCTTTTAGCATCTTTAGTTATTATACAAGTTCCTGCTCATATTCAAAGACCAAAATCTTCACCGCAATTCACCAAACACTACAAATTGGACACATGACCTTATACCAGGAAACAATTAAATATTTTGTTCAGTTCCCACCCTAATTTTGGTAATCCAATTATCTTCTTTGCTTTTTTCTTCTTCTTTGTTTTTCTTATATACAGAATAGAACACAGAGTCAGAATATAACAGAAAAGCAAGTGACTGGTGAACCTAGGTAAATATATTCAGGATTTGATGATTTTATTATTTGTAGGCCTGAAAGTCCCCACAACAAAAAGATGGTAAAATATAGACTGTAATATACACACATATACATACATATATGCCCACACGTACCTGTAAGGAGACCCTGTCATTAGGACACTTCTTAGGGCTGAGGATGTGGCTCTACAAAGAGTACTTGCCTTGCATGTGTGGCTTTGAGTTCGATTCCCAGAACCACATGCGTGTGCATACACACACACACACACACACACACAGCAGTGGTAACAGCACAATGACTGTACATAAGACACACGTGGCAATGAGACAAAGTTCACATAGCAAGATGTACTTTGACTTAGTATACCCTTTAAACTGTGTCCTAAACTCTTTTTTTTAATTTTAAGTAAATTTTTATTTATATATAGTATCTACAGAGAACAACAGTACATAAATTATCAGTATAAAGCCAGTTGAATTATCACAGAGTAAACAAATCTATGTAACCACTGTCAAGAAGAGAATTACAACATTGCCAGCCTCCCTAGATGTCTGTCACGCCCTGTGCTTTGGTCGGAAAGAAGAAAGGCAAGGGGAACTAAGAAGATTCAAATCCCTGAGCAGAAAGCAGGCTGTACTGAGGACTCTTCAACTGGCCCAGACCAGTACGGAAGCCCCACCTGCAGGACCCGAGAGTGAGAAGCAACACATGCACGCTGGTAACATGGCCAGCATTAACAGGTCATCAGTGAGTGGGAGCTGCATTAGAAGGACAACAATAAAGATAAGGAGACAGACAGTGGTGTCCTTTCCAGAGAAGGAAAACCATGTGGAAATCCATATGAATTATACATTCCATTTAACACTAATTTAAATCTCTAGAAACAAGCAACAAAATATGTCCCGATCTTAAAACTAGAGGCTCCCAGAGTAAAAACTGTGTCCCCCCCCATGAATCCTATAATCAAACCGAATCAAAAGGCTCCATAATAACATTTACAGAAAAAGGCAAGCACCCTGACCAGAGAGGAATAGAGGCAAGAGCACAGTGCATTAGCATTGCTCCTCTTCTCGTGGCACTGAGAACCCTCTTTGGTACGATGCTCGACCCAGTGAGACACATCTGCCATTTGCTTTTATGGGAGCACCCCCTTACAAAGAGAGCAGAATAGCTGGCTACTTCACACGTACTAAAAACAGCCCTTTGAGTCTATGATTGTGGATGTTCAGCTTTGAACCAGGGTAAGTCAAAGTACTCATTAAACTATTTACAGTCACTACAGAAGCAACCAGCCCCACACTCCACCAGCAAATGGCTGTTTTATATGCTGCTGAATCAAGTGCCTCTGAGACTGTGGCAAGGGCTTTAAAGCGCAGCAGCCTACCTTGTAGTAGTCGTAGAGCAAGCCCAGCGCTGCCGCACTGTCCTCGTCTCCGTTGATGCTCATCATGGCTTTGGTTGCCGCAGTGAGCGGGTTTTCCAGGAAAGACTTCCAGGCTTCATCCTCGCTGGTATAGGAGCGCCGCTGGGGATAAAGTGCTTCATTCTGAAGAACCAACACTGGCCGTTTGCTTCAGAGAAATTAAAAATTAAAAAAAAAAAAAATCATATTCTTCTCCTCAAGGCATCACACAAACTAACTTTAAAAAACCAAACAGCCAATTCCTTGACATTCCTGATTGTTTCATCTGTGACCCGCTAAGTCAAATTAAGACAAGATCAGAAGGCAAACCACTTAATGCAGACCAGTGGGTCCCTCAGGAAGATATAGGGTACGGAGGCAGCCAGGGAACCTGCAGTTAGGGGGAAAAAACTCCCTCCCAAAACACCAAGCTATACCAATATTCTACATAAGTAGAACAAGGACACGGGCAAAAAGAACATCCCCTCTCTGGGAACACACACCATCAGGACTGCGCCTCTTCCCAAGCACGTCTGGGTGCATCATGCACCTACATGTTGCTTCCCTTTCTCCTGCGGATGCCATGCCTTAAAAAACATCTCTTTCCGAAAAACAGGGGTAAGGGAGGGGGAGAATGAAAGGAGGATACTTCATGTAATCCTTGGGGGTATATGAGAAAGTTAAAATATTCTACTGATTACCAGCAGACTGAACATGGAATGTGACCAAAGGGGACTGTAAATCAATAAAGAGGCATAATTTTCTGGCATGGGAGTTAACTGTTTATCTTAGAGATAAACACTTAAGAAACTACAATAAATGAAGCCACTAAACAAAAAGAAATTTTTTTTTTAGAAGATGGGGAAATCTATTTCTAAAAGGCTTTCCAAGTGGGCTGGGGCAGCGGAGTAGCTCTTGCATGGCACGTACAGGCGCTGGGTTCCATTCCAACTCTGCAACAAATGACAACAAAACCTTTACTAGTTTTTAGAGGCTAAAGGGGGTGTAGCTCAGCAGTAAAATGCGTGCCTAGCATGTTTGAGGGCATGGGTTCAAACCCCACCCCCAATAAATAAAATCTTTACTGGTTTTTCACTCTGGGAAAGAATTGTTTCATGTTAACACTGTAGTGTGGTGGGAAAATTTCAGAAAAAACAATCATGATTTTAGTGAAGCCTTATAGAAGATTTAATTTAAAAGATTAAAGCAAACATTACTGATCCCAAAAACTTGAAATGTAAACAGTCTCAACAACTGTTCAGTTGGTACTATTTAATAAGTCAATAAAGAGGGAATATGGAACAATTACTCTAGCAAATGAAGCACATTTTTTTTAGGAAAAAAAATAAATTGTAAATGTTTGGAACTCTGAATTATCACTATTCTGACAAGTAAATTAACAATCAGTTCTCATTGCAACACACAAATGAAATATGTAAAGGGGCTAAGGTGACCTATCTGTTCTAAAAGTGAATGTAGAAAGATTATCTTTTCAAGTAATCAACAAAGGTCAGTGTTTGGCAGAAACCCAGGCCCTTTAAAAACATATAGATTTGGAAAAAGGAGAACATCATTGGAAGGAGAAAGAAAAAACCAGCAACTTACTTTACCCTCAGTCAGAATGAAGTGCTATTTCAGAGCCCACATCATTACTCACACCTGGGATACAATCCTAGGCGTTTGCATTGTAAGATTAAGTCTGGAGGTGGTGTACTATTCTAACACAGAACAAACACCAAGAGTTGTTCAGAGTAGACAGTTTGTTTGAAAATGGAGAAGACTGTTCTCACAAATCTCAAGGAAATAAAGAAGTACACAGAGTGGCACTCCCTAAGCCATCAGATCCAGAGTGTAGCAGGTACTGAACCAGTGGTACCTTAGGGAGACCGCCTGGTGTGCTTCTCAGCTATTATTAATAGCCTAATAGCTACTTCCAGAAGACTATGACAGCACTTGGCTCATTCAATTCCTGTAATGCTAGTTTTTCAGCTTCTCTTCTCCCACCCCCAACCCAAATTTGTACAAGCACCAGAAAATATTTTTCAAATGGCTTTATGTCTCTTATCACCCTGAAGGTGTTTTATATTCCCAAAGTGTGCCTAAGGCCACAATGTTAGCTTTGGAAATTTTGTCTTATCTGAACTGTAAGCCAAGAAATAAACACAAAAGCAATTGCCTTTCTTAGTCTGTTCTTCTCCACCATCAAGCTGTGGTTAGGCCCTTAAGACTCCTTAGTTTTCAGGAAAGCCTTAAACTCTTCCTCTCAGGCTTCTGAAATATAGTTCAAGCAATAACTTAACTGAATATTCTTTTTTTAAAAAAAAATATTTTCTTAGTTGTCAAAGGACCTTTATTTTATTTATATGCAGAGCTGAGTTTGGAAACCAGTGCCTCATGTGTGATAGGCAAACACTCTACCACTAAGCTACAACCCCAGCCCCTTAACTACACACTCTATAAGATCAATTTCTTTTAGATGCTTTATACATGATACTTAATCTCTTCATCCAAAAAAGGAGCACACCGAAAACGATCCTTAACAAGTAATTAGAAAACTACCTGCCCTGGATTTACTGATCTGAAATAGACTGACTGGCTTGCTATTATTTCCTTTAAAAACTTTGTTTAAAGATTTTTTTGTAACAAGTTTATATTTACAGAAACTTTGCAAATAAAATTTAGAACTATCCCTCACCCCAGATCCCCTAATGTCTCCCATCCTCACATCTTACAGTACCCCCTCATACCTAAATCACAAACTCTACACGGCATGTCAATCAGCTTATCACTCTGATTTCAGTTTCACCCTCTTGATATTCCCGGGCATTAAGAACACAGTAATCTGTAATTACTATCAATGATGCAAGTGGTAAAGAACACCCACAGCAGTTTTCTCACTCACTCGGCCAGCAGGGAAGAGAAAATGCCACCGGGCCCTTCAACCTTCCCCTGAATTTCCCTCGGGGAGCTCTAACGAGTCTGCAGACGACAGGACAGCGATTCCCGGGGGTCTACCTGGCCCGCCGCGCGGAGCGTCGCGCAGAGATCCACAGACCACCTAGGCAGCGGTCCCCGGGCGCGCGGGGTCTGCGCCACGGGCCGGCGGGTCGCCGGTGTTCCCCGCGCGCTCCCG